>NC_068359.1:4590294-4870294 GCF_020536995.1 Dreissena polymorpha | reverse complement strand
GTTACATTGATTAAAGAAGATACAACTTGCTCGTTGTTATTTTTTGCGGGACAATCCATTTTCATTTCCCGCGTCGATAATATTTAGCTGCATGGAACTACGTCGAGACAATGTGTGTTTTTTTCATGACGATATGGGGCAATATATTATTGAATGGAACTACTTCGAGAAAATATGTTGTTTTTCAATATGTTTGATGTTGCCCGTTAACTATTATAATTTAGTGCGCGGGCCTTATAGAATGCACATGCAAGTCCGCTCCAAATTATGCAAAATATCGCAAACCAAATGAATCCGATCCCGACTCGAGATCATTCGTAACAAGATGACATCTTCAAACGATTTTTAGATGCTAATATGTTGCAGAATGTCTGTATTGTAACGTTTTTACACCAATGCTACTTGTTTTAGAGTCTTCCTGTTGTAATAAACCTTCATATGGTACTTTTATTTGTTTGATTTTTTTTACCATAATACTATTGGACAACTCACAGTGTTTAATGATCTTAAATTGTTGTAATTGTAGATTGGAGGCGGGGACGGGTACCCGATTTTCTCCAGATCGGGCGACAAAGATTCGGACTGGCACATGGCCGAAATTTCATTGGATTCCGAGTACACATCTGTACCATTCAAGGTTTGACACCTGGATTACTTTATTTTTAAGTCCGCTTATATTATTAATGTTTCCTTTTGTTGAATGCGTCTATTGTATACTATTTACAGAAGCAAAATAATATATTTCAAAAATCACGCTGTAGATATAAAGAAATGAGATAACCGGTATTACTTTAATTTGAGGAAATGAAAAGGTCGGATGCTTTGGTGGCATATATTAAATTTAAAAACGACAACTTTAGATCGTGTTATGGTCGAATGTAAATGTAGCCATTGAATGGATATTTGGAAACACACGTTTGCTGAATATGTAAGATCACGATGTGCGTTATATTCTTTGCTCATATGTCTACATGATGTCAATGCACATAACCAATTTGTATTGCAATTAAAATGCATATTTCTATAGCTGTGCAGTGTAAGTGTTTTTATTTTTATTTATTGGACCTATTGAAAACATGCATGTCCCGAAACCCCCTTAACTCTGTGACTTATGTCAGTCAATCCCATCTGGATATAGTTAGTCGTGGAAGCATCGACCAGCTCTTACTTCATCTACACTGGCAGCTCCTACCACACCAACCGCGACACCGCCGGCTACACTGCCGTGGACGACATCTATGTATACAACACTTCATGCTCTGGTACATATATGATCAATTATCATTTTCAATTATCATATAGATAGTTGTAAGACTATGTTTTCTCCGATTTGAAATACATTGTAACGTAATAATACATAATGAATACATTTACTTATTTATAAACACGAAAACGTAAAGACTTTAATCAAGTGATTTATAATCTGAAGAGCAATATTACACGTATGTTGTGATGCAGTATGTTATGGTGTACGGTCATTTTATGAATGGTGCTATATAAGATTAAAAAAGTGAGTATCAAAGCAAATTTAGTGTACTGGTATACAAAGAACAATACACAAAATATCCCCATTCAATCACGGCCTAGTATAACATGCAAATCATTGAATCTGTTCAACCAAAAAGCTCTCCCAAAGTGCCCGGCTGGCGCTCGAAAGCTGATCACCGGAAACGACACCTCCTGCTACACGTTCCACATCACGGCATTGAGCTGGTATGAAGCCGTCAAGGTGTGCAAGTCGGAGGCGCCCAATGGTCACCTCGTCAGCGTTAATTCGCGCAAGGAGCAGGAGTTCCTGGTCGACACTATTCAGACCGACTCAGGTAACAATTTGGAATTTATAGTTAATTACACGTATTTTATTTTTATAGAGTTGTAGCTTAATGTTCACTATGCGGACTTTAAGGACTGTGCTGCCACTTAGCTTGAATTCCAAATCAGGGGTGCCACTGTAGATGAATCGCAAAATCAGGTGCGTTAATGATCATGAATTTTCTAATCTGAGGTACCCATGTGCTTTAATTTGAAAATCAGGGTTGCGACTGTTACTGAATTTAAAATCTGGGGTACCCTAGTTCTTGCATTTCAAAACCATGTCATCATGTGCTTGTTTTGAGTCTAAAAATATGACGAATACAATACAGTAGACATGAAAATTACAAAATTTGGAGAATTGGATTAAAATCTGAGGGTCTTTGCCCCTTTGCCGTACAAAATCCTGGGGGAAAACCTGCGTTTATAGCATTAATGTTGTAATATTTCAAGTGTTCAGATGCTGTCGGTGGTAGAGTTACGTATCATCGTGTTATCGAAACCTGTTTAAGACCTTTTTAAAATAAATTTGCTGCATATACGATGCTTATTTGTTCGTTCTGAAAGAAATGATGAATGTTAACAGACCTACAATGACTATATCTATTTAGATCCTTGTAAAGTGAAATTGATGTATTAACAGAAGATTTCTATTTGTATCACTCATTTTGATCGTTGAATAGCATACTCCGTAGCCGGTCAGCATGGCTGGTACACGAGCGGAAATGACGAGCGAGCGGAAGGGAATTTCGTGTGGACGGACACCGGTCGTCCCTACAGCTTGAACTACACGAACTGGCACGTGGGACAGCCCAACAACGTGGGCAACGTGCAAAACTGCCTCCTCTTGCAGTACGGACAGAACGGCTACGATTGGGGCGATATAGCGTGTACAGAAAAACATCCTTTCATTTGTGAAATTCGCATGTAGAGACATGTTAAAAATATACACATTGAAATCGGTAACTTGCCTTTTTTTCATTTCGCACGCCACACGACAATGGTGAGTTTGGTTTATTTTCAGAGAATATGCTATATATCTTACATTGACGTAAAGTCTACGAGATTGACGCGATTTATCTCAAACTCTTTGCGTTGCTTAAATGTGGTATTTCAAGCATTGTCAGATATATTAAGTATAAACATACCGAGGGTATAAAACCATTGATACAGAAAAATTGTGTGCTGTATCTATAGCTGCATAGCTGGATGAACAAAATTCCATGGATTATTTCGTGTAAAATTACTATCTATTCCCCTATCATTGTTGTTGGAGGGAGTAAGAGAATACAAATAAACCATTATTTATATAATACATAGTTAGATATTAATTATTAAATAAAACAAAGAGGAAAACATGTTCAATAGTTATGCACCCACTCTCTCCTGCAGGTCAATTTCATTGACAATTCAAAGCTTGTATCGGCGGTCGGTTACTGTTACTTGCCAAACTATATCGATACTTTTACCGTTTTTTTATGTAAAGTTTTAAAATAATTCAGTATAATAATGCCTTTTTTAATTTAACAATGAAACACACGAACCTCTTCCGTTCACTTGTTTCGATGTTAGAACGCTCGACTTCAAATGCGAGGTGTTGGTGTTTGATCATGAAATAATTTCAACGGTCATTTTTCCTTCCTTTTACTCATAATGGGAGGTGTCGGTAGCTGGATGACGAATGTGCACTAATTACCGGTTAACCAGCCATGAAATGACGGAAATACTGTTAAAGATTTGCAAAAAAAACTCATTAAGGATTAACATGTTATTTGTTTCCATTAACCTGACCGATTCTATTGTTTGTGATCACCATAAACATTTTTTGATTTCCAGGTTTTGTTTTTGATTATTTTGCTAAATCCACTTATTGTCTCCTACCGGTGAAACCGGAGGGGACTTATTGTTTGCGCTCTGCGTGTCCGTGAGTCTGTGAGTCTGTCACACTTTTCTGGATCCTGCGATAACTTTAAAAGTTCTTCATATTTTTCATGAAACTTGAAACATGGATAGATTCTGCACGTCATTTCATTTTGTTCCTACGTCAAGAATTCTGGTTGCTATGGCAACAAATATATTTAAAAAAATACTGACAATGGTGGAGTTTCACCGGTAGGGGACCATATTGCTTGGCAATCTCTTGTTTAAATTTAAAGTCTGCGATTATTTAACTACTTTCAACTCTGTTCGCTAATTTAACTTTATATCAATTAAAAATATATAAAGATATTAATTTATAGAAATTTGAAAGATATCTGCATGTCATTGCACACTCTTATCAAATTGCGAATCGTTCAAAAAAGTTAACTGCAATAGAAGTTTAGCTGACCTACATACCCCACTTATTTGGCGATGTAAGTGGAAACGAAAATGTCTTAACTAAAAAACTTCCATTCACAGAAACTCCCCTCCGAAGAAATAGCCATGAACGTTTTATGCCAGACCTCAGTTTTTAGATGGTCGCTTAGCGACCGTCTAAGGTGGTTAGTCTTAAATTCAGGTCGATACGCCTTAGCTACTAGGAGCCCAATACCCGCTTACTACGCGTATCCGCGCGAGAAAGAGTTGTATAATTTATGCAAGAGGTTTGAGATCTCCAATTATATTCATTCACAAATGGAAACATGATATTAATATCGTGTTAAATGCAATAGTTTCGAACGGTGCTTTTATAGAAAAGAATCAATAAACAATGATCGTATTGTACGTGTCGCGGAGGAGATTGTTTATGAATGAATAAAATAGTCCACTTTCTGCAGCGTCTTCATGACGTAGTATTTTTGCTCAGTCCATTCATAATATGAGGCTATTAATAGATGCGCCTGTCGATAAACAAAGGAAAGTCCACGGGCGATAACAACGCAATAGGTTACGCTCTCACATACACCTCAATGACGTAGTACATGTCGTAAATTGAGGCTATTAATAGATTCGTGAAAAAGTTAACGCTTATTTATATTCTCAATTTATAAAACTTTGAACATAAGTTCAACAATAACTTCAGCGATACGATAGACAAAAACAAAAAATGTTTCATAATCGCTAAACCCGAATATAACAAACAATTTATAATAATAATACGAATGACCTGTTTTTTAGTAACCTCGTTCATGCTACTTCAGCGGGTATTTCTGGAAAACGTTCTTTGGTTCTCAACAGATAGCGGCGATCTTTTGTATTTACGGGTGCTAGCAACGCAATAGTAGAAGGTTAGTAGAAGGTTTAGCTTGTTTATATTCACAGTTCTCAATACATAGACAGTTGGATATGAGTTCATCAATTACTACAGGCATACTATAGGCAACCTCGAAAATGCTTTATAATCGCTTAAACCGAAAACAACTAAATATATTATATTAAATATATTTATAACAATAACTATCTTTTAAAAATGTAGTCGGCGTATACGCTGACTATGAAATAAAGTTTGCAATTTACTTTTCTAAATGAATAAATACAATTAAACAAAAGTTAAACTATTGTGTTGTGTTTTTCACTTGTAAGTTGCATATTCACCGCATGAAATGTGTGTTGGCATTGTCAAACCATACATTAGTGTGAGTAGATAAAAAAATATACTACGGAAGAGCACTTCATATGTGTCCTCATATGCCTTGTTATGAATATATTTCTTCACTATCGAACTATATCGTATGTTGATATTTGATTTAAACGCAGTTTTCTTTCGACACATTTAAATCACACGTCAATAGCGCCGTCATGCGAAAATGGGTCTTATGCGTTTCGGCAAGCGTTTGTTAAACCCAACATGTGCTTTTGCGCAGTCAGGCCATAGGCGATGCTGTTCGCTATAAAATCACTCAATATGTTATGTTTCTCCTTACCAAAAGGAGAGATAGCTGAGTGGGCTATTTATATGATGGGCGCATATGGAATAAGACCCATTTTCGCATGACGAGGGTCATTACAAATCTCATTGCGAACTGAAAATGCCACATTTAAGAACAATGCTTTTTGATACAAAATTGAATTCAAAATAGCATACTTGTTAATAATGGCAGCCTATCCACACATTAAGGAATGATTTCCAGACGTGCTGACCAAGTAATGCAAACATTGTGGTATGATAATTAAACGATTTTCTCGTATCGTGACACTATACTATTTCGCTAATGATTGTTTTCTCATCTTGGAGGCGAAAGTGAAATTCTGCGAGATGGATTGTTACGCGTAATTGTAACAGGGCCACAATTTGTTTCGTTTGAGCATACAGAGAGTAGTCCGGAATTCCTTACACTGAACAGTGCTACATCCTTTGAATTAAGCACATACGCAGGGATGTAGCAAAAATTCAGAGGTTGTATCTCGAATCAGCTTATTTAATATTCGAATATATTCATGCGTGTCTGTTGGCGTTATGTAAAAGTCACTAAGATGAAAACTTGGTAAAACAGCTATGCCTAAAAGCGCATAAGTACTCTATACCTATGTTTATGTCAGCGTTGTTGACACCGTGTGAACTGCTCGGGTAACAAGTAAACCATAAACAGCAATGTTTAAATACTTTTATTCCCCCATATACAAGATACGAAGATTATTGTATATTTTGAATTTGTATATGGTGTCAAAAATCAAACATTTTGTACACGGAACTTTCATTATGAATTTATATTCTTGGTGAGATAGTTATTTGATATAAGAAAAAAATTTCCTTTAATATGATGGTGACTGCAAATTTTCTTTATATTAAGTTCTCATTACCATTTTCATCACACTTTCTATGCTTTCAGAACGTCCAAAAAGCATGTTGTTTTTATTTTGTCTAAGTTATTTCTATGAAATAATAAGGATGATAAAAAGTGCACAAAAAACTGGACCCGTGCGCTATGACACACACTTTATAAAGTTGAATGGCGTGTGTTCATTTCAAACTTGCGATTGATTTTGAAAAATGAATTGCGTGTTAAATTATGCAATAGCGAACATCTTCAGTGCCTTTAGCGCTTTGATACTGTAATGTAACCAACTATGTTTTAATAAAATCTTTGGGTCGATTAAGGAAAGAAGTAAAATGGAGGACATTGGATTGTTAATTTTTGCGATTGTTGTATTATTTTGCATTTTGTGCGCATCAATTGGATATTTGATGTACATTTGCGGGGTAACACAAACAATCGAAGTTGGTGCTGGCGCTCCAGTGATAGGAGAAGTGACGGTAGCCTACAAATTCAGAACCGGGCCCTACAAAGAATGCGGAGAATTGTTCACTGAAACATGCAAGTTCGCCCCTTACTGCAAACAAATTGGGATCTATTATGACGATCCAAAAGTGGTTGGTAGATATTAATAATATTAATGTTAATGTAAATAATTTAGAAATATTTTTGGATTAAAGTGTTGCATTAATTTACAAATTGTCAGTCTGTTAACATTCTTGTCTATTTGCTAGTCCATATCATAAATGTACTCCTAGTTCTGGCTACCATAACTTTAAATATCGCTTTTTATGATTTTTGACTGGCACGATTTTAAAGTTATGGACCAACCCCATTATGAAAGTCAACCAGAAATTCCCGAAAGTTGACAGTAAACAAAGACTGGTCCAAAACTGCTTTTAAGGTTCATGTAAAGTCCCAAAATGACCCCACATAGATGAAATTTTAACATATAAAAATGATCAGTAATACCCAATTAAGTTCATGAAATTTATATATGGTTGCAAGAATCACATTTTTATTCCATATATGTATACAATTAAAAAAAAACACTCACAAATGTTAGTAATAATGTAATTATTAGGAAAAATATTGCAATGTATGGCAAATTCTCAATTTCATTAAAAAAACACAAATGCACCAAATAAAAGTATATGCAAGTTATATGTAAGGTACTCCTAGCATAGAATTGCGTCAATACAGCCCTACAAAGACACTATGCGTATTTCAAAATGAACATGTCAATGCCATGAGTCGCTATTTATAGATTTTGGAAAAATACTAACTTTCCACGCGCATAGCATGCGATCAATAAGAGTTATGATCTTATAAAATAAAATTAATGAAAATATACAGCGATTTTCCTCCTTCTTTATAAAGTACCGGTAAACGGTACTTTCCCAATCGAGCGAAAATTCCCAAATTCCCAATCGGCATCTGAATAAATCCCAATTGGCGTCCGAATTTTTTCTCAAAACGATCGAAAGTTTCGTAACAAAACCCAACTTTCGGCAAGCGAACAAAGACAATCGTATAGTTGTGTGTAACCATGCTCTCTATAATATCGGGTTTTATTATTCAGCGCGTTCAATCAATAGAGTCGTTACTGTTTGCGGTTCTTTTGTCAGGCAGCCAGCGTACTGTTTGACGTCGGTTTGAAACCTTATCGTAGTTTGAAATGCCCTCCAGCACTGCCTCTGTGGAAAGGTTGTTCAGTCTAATGATCAATCTTTGCACGACCAATCGGAACCGTCTATCACAGGACACATTGACAGCTCTAATGATGCTGTGCAGAGAGGGATGCCAGCAACTGAGTGATGATCAAACATCAAATATTGTTGAAATTTTCAAAAAAATGAAAGAGAGAGACATTGCTTTATAAGAGATTAAAACAACTAGTTATTGATTTTGTGTCTTCTATATAATATTTTGTTATTTATATCAACTTTATTACTTTAAGTAATGGTCATTAAGGCATGCCTGCAAATTATTATTTTAATGGGTATGTTCAATTAAGTTTGAACTGTATGATGTATTCAATAAGACCCAAACTTCACGACGCGATTTTCCCAATTTAAGGATTTCACGACTCGATTTTTCCCAATTTTGAGGTTTTCACGACTCAATTTTTCCCAATTGGACTGGTACGGGTACTTTTCCCAATTGGACAAGGAAAATCGCTGATATATCATTTTCATAATATCTCCACAACAATGATACTTACTTGAAACGCACTATTTGAAAAGAATCTTGATATAATTGACTCTCCTCCCGATTTAATTTCATCGGTCGTCCATCTTGGTCAGAAATGTGTATTGATTTGTATTTGCGAATTTGTTAAATATTGCTTATATTAAATATTTACTTTATAACATAACTTGAAATTACCTCATAAACAAATTATACAAATTTTAGAACAAACGGATCGTGAGTAATTTATAAATGATCGATTTTGAAACGAAATATTTTTTGAATATACTTCCGGCAAATAATGGCTACCTGAACAAGTAAACATGAAAAGACAATAACAAATGCAGTTTTGATCGTTGACAAGGTTTTTATAGAAATGTAAGTGTTCAGTTGGTTTAATATGTACGTGTGCCCAACATTTGTATAATTCATTTTTCCGATCCCACAAATATTATGCCTAGATCGTTAATTGAAATATTGTTATGTCGACTTCCTTGAAACGGGATGTTTTATGCCCCACATGTTTAACTAACGTGTATGGAGTTCGAGATGTGACATAAACATGTTGTAATTTGTTTTAAGGAAGCCAATTAGTCGTCGTTCCGAGTCCTATATATTTCGAATGAACAATCAAAGTGTTTGCCTTTTTTAATAATATAGTTTATTTTTTGTAATTGTGTCATTTTGTGACTATAATGAGTACTGCAGGGATTTCAATAGATTTTAAAAACCAGGAGTCAATGACCCCTGGACTGAAATTTTGAGGAGTCAAATTGAAAAATGCTGGGGTCAATTTTGAAGCGCGTTAATTGTGTTTTTGTCTGTATTATTCAATTTTCTAGGATAAAAATATGCCCTAAGAGTAACACAATATCTTAAAAAGTTATACTGCTTTATTAAATAACAATACCATGATACATAACACAACATATTTTAATTAATTGGTACATTAAATATACTTCCTTACAACACATTTAAGTCTTTTAACACATTTAAGTAATTTGAGATATGTACCGGTAGCACCTTTTCATCACATATTAATCGTCATTATATTATCATCATCCCTATGATAGCTTTTCTAACACAACACAATCTAAATGCATGGAACATCTAGTATATCTATTACTGATTATCCAAATACTATACATGTCCGAAATATGTACACTTAGGAGTGCCTTACCTGTAGTAGTTTTACTTTAATAATCCAAATTTTTCTTGTTGTTATCAGGTTTAACAAACCTTATCAAATGTTTGTTAAATCCAGTTAATGCTTTCTCCATTATTGAATCGCCATTACTTGCAATTTGAATCGCCAGCTTTAAATTGAACGCGGGTTGAATGTTAAGTCCGCCATTTACAATGTCGAATGTCATGATGCAGCAATTTAATTCTACTCGGATAATTGATATCTAATCAAGAAAATGTGTTTTCTCAATGTTTGTGTGTAGTATTATTACTTGTTAGTATAAAAAATGAACTGTGATTCCAGTTTATATAAGATGGGTGTTACACGTAATTATCGGTGGATTAACAAACTGACAAAACTCGCTGGACTTACTAGTGGATCTACGTAATTAATAGACCTTTGATCAATTTTGTTTTTACTTTAATTATTTTTGCCGACTTTCTTTAACCGTGCCGTCTGAAAAGTCAGGGATTTCAATAGATTTTAAAAACCAGAAGTCAACTGACCCCTGGACTGAAATTTTGAGGAGTCAAATAGAAAAATGGTGGGGTCAATTTTGAAGCGCGTTAATTGTGTTTTTGTCTGTATTATTCAATTTTTAGGTAAAAATATAATCTAAGAATAACACAATGTCTTAAAAAGTTATACTGCTTTATTAAATAACAATACCATGATACATAACACAACATTTTTTAATGAATTGGTACACTAATTTAAGTATATTTAATAAATATACTTCCTTATAGATATAACACATTTAAGGTAGCGCACCTCTAATGGGCACATATCCAAATATAATCAAAGTAATTATTTTCTTAATCAGCATCATTTCACTGAACTACATGCAAATTTGTAGGTAGGCTTTCCATGCTTTTTAAAAAAATATACCGATTTTTTCAAAACCACCCCCACGCTCGGCTTTTGTCCAGTTTATTTTAACCCCTGGGGTATATAAAAGTTCCATAATTCATTTAAATTTCCAAATATGGGCATGCAGTTGGTGTGTACAGATGCTGTAAAGGTGTTTTAAGTTTAGACAAGATGAAATAAGTATTCTTTTACAGACATTTCTTTTTTACAAATTTTTATCTATGGAAGAGCGCCATGAAATGTAAGTGATTTCAGCCAAGTAAAAATTGGGTCGGTTAAAAACAAAGTGTCATAAAATTCAAAATAGTATCATTTAAGTCATATTTTAAACTTAGTTTTTATAGAAACACTATATACAGCAAAAATACCAAGAAATAGACAGATTTACCGTTTACTTTTTGAAATAAAAATAAAAATGCAACATGCATGGTTCGTATTTTCAACAGCAAATCACCCAATTTCGCCATAACGTTGTTTTAATTTTAATAATTGAAGAATGTGCATAAAAATTGCAACATATTTAACAATAAATATAGCTTATATGCCATATTAAATCAAATTACGTTAGAAAATAAATAAAACGCGCCGCAAAAAAAGTATACGTCGTCGACAGGATTCGAACCTGCGCGGGAATATCCCAAAAGATTTTTAGTCTATTGCCTTAACCACTAGGCTACGGCACCTAATAGTAGGCTCTTCAACCTTCGAAGAAATCGCGGGAAATCATTAGAGGTGCACTACCTTAAGTCTTTTAACACATTTAAATAATTTAAGATACCGGTATGTACCGGTAGCACCTTTTCATCACATATTTATCGTCATTATATTATCATCCCTATGATAGCTTTTCTAACAAAACACAATCTAAATGCATGGAACATCTAGTATATCTATTACTGTTTATCCGAATACTATACATGTCCGAAATATGTACACTTTGGAATGCCTTACCTGTAGTAGTTTTACTTTAATAATCCAAATTTTTCTTGTTGTTATCAGGTTTAACAAACCTTATCAAACGTTTGTTAAATCCAGTTAATGCTTTCTCCATTATTGAATCGCCATTACTTGCAATTTGAATCGCCAGCTTTGAATTGAACGCAGGTTGAATGTTAAGTCCGCCATTTACAATGTCGAAGGTCATGACGCAGCAATTTAATTCTACTCGGATAATTTATATCTTATCGAGAAAATGTGTTTTCTCAATGTTTGTGTGTAGTATTATTACTTGTTATTATAAAAAATGAACTGTGATTCCAGTTTATATAAGTTAGGTGTTACTTGTCATTATCGGTGGATTTACAACTGACAAAACTCGCTGGACTTAGATCTACTATTTGATCTACGTAATTAATAGACCTTTGATCAATATGGTTTTTACTTTAATTAATTTTGCCGACTTTCTTTAACCGTGCCGTCTGAAAAGTCTGCAAAAAACCTGCAATTATCGGATGGTCAATCAATTATCACGTAATCACTGCTGCTAATTACCCAGTTAGTGGGCACGCGCTATTTAGACGGTGACATGTGTATTGGAAGAGATGAGATAAGATAAACAACGCCCGGGGTATTCCCTCGATTATAGACCGAGTTTTAAATACTGAAACATTAATTTTAATTAGGAGCACAGCGGGGTTTATTACTATGGAACTCGAGATGTTAACTGACTGACGCACGGGTCAAATTTTCGATGCGTCAAAATGACGCACAGCAGAAAAAAGGGTTGCGTCAAAAATGAGTCATTTTTAATTTGCTCGCGTCAAAACGCAGGATTCTGCGTCTATTGAAATCCCTGAAAGTCTGCAAAAAATCCTGCAATTATCGGATGGTCAATCAATTATCACGTTATCACTGCTGCTAATTACCCAGTAAGTGGGCACGCACTATTTAGACGGTGACATGTGTATTGGAAGAGATAAGATAAACAACGCCTGGGGTATTCCCTCGATTATAGACCGAGTTTCAAATACTGAAACATTAATTTCAATTAGGAGCACAGCGGGATTTATTATCATGGAACTCGAGATGTTAACTGACTGACGCACGGGTCAAATTTTTGACGCGTCAAAATGACGCACGGCAGAAAAAAGGGTTGCGTCAAAAATGAGTCATTTTTAATTTGCTCGCGTCAAAACGCAGGATTCTGCGTCTATTGAAATCCCTGGTACTGTATTGTGAGTAAATAAGTAAATTTGAAAATGAAGGTTCACTGGTAAGTCCACCATACTTAAAGTAGTTCCCAATTATTGTGTTAACTTTTGACATTTTTTTTATGTTTTTCTTTTGCATATTTTAGGATTGTTGGTGTGTGTTGTGTGGAGTTTTCATTTGTAGTACCTAACATTAAGTGTATACAATATTTTGACCAAAGGAATTTGTTCAATTTAACTCCGTTTGTTATTTTGATAATTTCATGCATGCGCTGTATATTTCTTCAAAAGCAACATTTTGCATCATATTTTTTTTATTAGCATTTTCCAGGGCTCAAGCTAGACTCCAATTTTTGGGAGAAGTCACTTCTCCCTAAGCTGTGGAGAGGGAGAAGTGGGGCAGTGGATCTTTTGCGATCACGGATGGACCATTGTGAACCATGACCTGTTAATGTGTATGAACTAAAGTAATAAAATCATTCCTTTTAATAAATTTATTACTGACAAAAATATAAGCATAAAAACATAAGAAAATAATGTTGAAAAATCAGTTTTATAAGCACTAATTTATCAGTTCATACATATGACACAAGAGCAAAGCATAAAACTCAATATAAACATGTATGTTTGAATTTGAGCACTTCAGCTCAGTACAAAAAGCACTTTTTACTAATAGTACAGCTTGCGGACTTTCAAGGACTTCTCAAGATTTATTTCGGGTAAAAATTACAGACAATAGGAAAATCAGCGTCAGTAAAATTGCGACCCCATCAAATTTATTTCTGAGTCTGTGACGCATTAATATTATTTAACATGTTAATTATACATGTATTAAACAAACCCGATATTAAAGTAGATAAAATAGTATTAATAATCTAATAAAACACTGCCGTTATTTACGATATATGCGTTTAGGAATTTTGTAAACACGGGCGTCCGCCATAATAATTTCGGCACATCGGAACTCAACTTGCGTAAAACACTTGCTCAATTAACCGTTAAACTCCACCTCCGTTCACACGATTAGTTCGGTATGTTGATTGCTAGACAAAATTTTGTCGGCGAGAAATTTGTCGCATTATTGCTTCAGACAGGAAGCGACTATCCTTTGATGACGTCAAACTGTCAATTCACACGGAGTGCAAATTTTCCGAAGACTTTAACCGACTCTTTGTTTACAATTCAATAAAAAAACAAACACTTGCTAACATTGAACATTGGATTAAATCAACGAGTTTGCATGACAAACATTACCGCAACAACGCAGGAATTGATCTACCTAGATTTTTTTCGACACATTTAAATCACTCTTTCATAGCCGCGTCATGCAAAAATGGGTTTTATGCGTTTAGGCCAGTATCTTAAAGTATTATATTCGATATGTGTTCGTGTGTCGGATGAACGAATCTGCACTAAAACTAAATTTACGATAGACACCTATAAACAAAGCATATACTGCTATATGCGCATAATATCACTCCAAGCGTTTCGGCCAGCGTATCTTAAAGTATTATATTCGATATTTCACATTACTGCCCCAGCCCTCTAAGCCGAGAGGAACTGTCTTTTTTTTATTAAGGATCGGAGTTAGTGTTCGTGTGTCGTATGAACGAATCTGCACTAAAACTAAATTTACATAGTACATGATCAGTTGTCAAACGAAAGTACGCTTGATATTAAATGCATTATTTTTCTCTCTCCGGGATATTGTTTTAGTATGTTGATGCTGCATTAACAAATATAAGTGTACATGAAGTGATAACACCAAAAATAAAAACCAGTTGCGATAGACACCTATAAACATATATTTTGTGTTAACAGTCCGAGTTCTCGATTCAGAATTATCATGACCAAGATAATGAGTATAAAGAATCGTCATAACTGGGGACATACGTTAATTGTTCGCACTTTTTGTCGGCATCAACTCATCTTTTCCCGTCCTGGACCATTTTAAGCCATCTACTACTCGCGAAAAGCAACTTTTCACGGTTTGAAAAACGGACAGTACGGTCGAGGAGCATAAAATATACATACCTGTCTACCAAGAACAGATACCAATTAATACATAGAGACCGACATTCTTTTAATCAACATTTTTTTGGGGACATTGAATGCGATAATTGTCATCAATTAACAAAGTGTCTAGCGCGGTGTCGGCATGTTTTCTATTAGCCGAAATGGAGTTTGTAACCCACGCTCTGATTAGTCAGGAGAGAACCCTGCCAAATAACTGTATGACGAGCGCTGTGAATGGTTGCTTATCAATTTTCAATAGGTAATTTACTACGCCGGGGGCGGAGTTTCGTCGATTTGGTCAGTTGATTGACGTCGGCGTGTATTCGGTAATAAACAGAAGCAACTTTGATAGCGCTGCGGATATGATAATTGCCAGATTTTAGGGCGAAGTGGTTATCGCCGGTGCTTTTGATCAGGGCGATTACAGGGAAGCCGCGGCGTAATCGCCCGAGTCGCCCAGTTGCGTGAGCCCTGTTTTCTTATATGTTCTACAAGTGTTTACGGGGCTATTGGCTTATAAATTGAATTTATTGCCATAATATTTATTGAAGTATTCCTATGTGAAGAATACGCCTTTTTACACTTTACATGAACCTTAAATGCAGTTATTGGCCCAAATAAACCACTTGATCGGAAAGATTGACATTTTTCACATTTAACTGATATATTCTTTCACAAAATACTATCTTAAACATTTAAAATTGATCTTTTCTGCTCTAACATCAGCGATTTTTTTCCTTCTTTATAAAGAACCGGTGAACGGCAATTTTCCAATAACGAAAAAACTACAAATATCTAAAAATTCCCAATTTAAGGTAAAAAAAAATATAAATAATTTTTATTTTTTGGAAAATGCAACATTTTGTTAGTTTCCCTATGCATCGCTATGGTTTGAACCTAGGTACATATAACATTGACAGCTTGAAAACACTTAGTTATCAATTTTAAAGTATTTGGGAGCGTAAAATCAAATACACCAATTTCCCAATTTGAGGGTTTCACGACACGATTTTTCCCAATTTTCAGGCTTTCACGACTCAATTTTTAACCAGGTTTTCCGAAGGAAAAAACTGGTTATTAGATTGGCGAATGCGGGCGGGCTGGCGGGCTGGCGGGCTGGCTGGCTGGCTGGCGGGCTGGCGGGCTGGCGGAATAAGCTTGTCCGGGCCATAACTATGTCGTTCATTGTCAGATTTTAAAATCATTTGGCACATTTGTTCACCATCATTGGACGGTGTGTCGCGCGAAATAATTACGTCGATATCTCCAAGGTCAAGGTCACACTTTGAGTTCAAAGGTCAAAAATGGCCATAAATGAGCTTGTCCGAGCCATAACTATGTCGTTCATCATCAGATTTTAAAATCATTTGGCACATTTGTTCACCATCATTGGACGGTGTGTCGCGCGAAATAATTACGTCGATATCTCCAAGGTCAAGGTCACACTTTGAGTTCAAAGGTCAAAAATGGCCATAAATGAGCTTGTCCTGGCCATAACTATGTCATTCATTGTGAGATTTTAAAATCATTTGGCACATTTGTTCACCATCATGGGACGGTGTGTCCCACGAAAGATTCACGTCAATATCTCCAATGTCAAGGTCGCCACGACTAAAAATAGATTTAAAAAAAAAAAAAAAACTTACAAAGGGGGTTAATTTTTTTTGGTCATTTCAAAAGTTCAGTTTGAGTTTTCTCCCTTTATCAGATTTTTTTTTCACAATGAAAACCTGGTTTTGTGACAATTTTGTCCCTTGTTCCCAATTGGACCGGTACGGGTACTTTTCCCAATTGGACAAAAAAATCGCTGAACATATCGAGAAAAACAGCGATGCGACAGACATTCTCGAAATGCGAATCTCACGAGATTTCACGCTCATACATGTATGACGTTATTTCTATTTTTAAAAACATACCATGTGCTCAAGTGTTTTCATATTCAGAATGACGTTTCCAGGTATTTAAAATAATTCTTGCTTGTTTTGTAAACAAATTTTTGTGTAAATACAAACTCAAAGTAAAAAATATATTTAAAATTACCTGATTCACTTTGAAATCAGTCTTTTAATCCACCAGACATAAGTTGTTAATCACAAATACATGTAATAGATTTAAGAAAACAAAAGTAATGTTTACAATTTCAGCAAAAAATGTCAAGGTTGATCCGAAAGTATTCAAATGAAAATTGCACATGACAAAGCGACAATGGCGTCAAAATTGTGAATTTCAGGCTGATGAGAGTTATTTTCATCTATTGTAAGATGCATTTGACATATTGAACATTTCTATATGCCCTGATGCAGTAATTTATATTCATTCAGTAGAAATGTATCCAAGAAAATGATCTGTCTTTGATTTAAAGCGTGACATAAATATGTTACAACTCTGGTTGACTTTCTATATGGGGTTCGCTTCAGCGTACAGGTCTGTCAATACTATAATATATAAACTGTACGCTGAAGTTTCTTTAGCTAACCTTCTCCCAGAGCCTTTGATAATTTTTGCTACGGCGGCTCTGGGAGTCCATATGCACCCCTTCTTAAACACAATCGCAAATCTATGAACAGATTTCGTGCGCATCACTAAACAGACGTTGTTCGTTACCAATTAAGGTAAGCAATGAATAAACTTCATAAAATCATTAAATACCTGAATGGCAGCCTACGGACGTTATCCTTAGCATGCAACCTTAAAAACACGACGATATTTCAACACACTAGTCTATTATTGCTGTCATTTTCATTTTGAAATTTCGTACAGTGTAAATATTCAACAACTCAAAACATCGTTATCGACTTAGGGGGTACATCAAATATCACAATGTGGAAATTGTTGGTGTTATGCGACCTAACCGATAGCGACACTTTTTGTAGGCAACATAACAACAGTTCCCAGTTTGTATTATGTACAAAATTTCTCATAATATTGGCCCTTCTGATTGGTTGCTAATGGTTGTTACTATGCACATGTGCTTGATCTAAAAACTAGTTATACATGGAAAACAAAACTCTTGCTTATGTTGTTCTTACAGATACTTTTACATTTTTTTTCACAAAAAGCAGGCTATAAACCATTTGATATACCCACTTATAAACCAGGGCTTTGACCCGAGCTTGCGGGTTTTGACTCTTAAAAATTACAGAAGACCCTTGTTTGACTCGTGAGAAAATTAAGTCATGCGTCACATTTGACCCGGGGTAATATACTGACTTGCGTCAACAAGATCAAAAGTTGTTAAGACTAAACGATAATTGGCTTGGGGCGGAGTATTTCTTTTGGTAGACGCTAACTGTTATCGCCTGTTTCCAATCATTGAAGCACAAGTTTACCCAGTAGGCAGAGTTTGGCCCATTGAGTAATGACCAATTAAAACACTGCTGGTTCGATGACGCGTGTATCAACGTTCCATTATTTATCATAGCGTTTGTTTTCAGCTGTTGTTTGTTATCAGCTGTTTGCGGAAAAGACATGTATTAAACCCACCAAAACAGAATGGACTCTCCTGCAATTTTAATAATATCCAATACATGTATATAATAATAATATCCATATCCACAAAACACTAAAGCATTTTTTGAGAAATACTTCCACAATATGTCAGAGTGTATTTCCAAAGCTGTATACACCCAACTGGGTCTGACTATACTGGGGGACATATTGTTTTTGCCCTGTCTGCTTGTTGTTTTTTTTTGCGTAAAACTTTAACACTGGCCATAACTTTTGCAATAATGAAGATAGCAACTTGATATTTGGAATGCATGTGTATCTCATGGAGCTGCACATTTTGAGTGGTGAAAGGTCAAGGTCATCCTTCAAGGTCAAATGTCAAATATATTGGGGGACATAGTGTTTCACAAACACATCTTGTTTTATCATATTATATGAAGCAATAAAAATTCAATCTTCTATTGACAGATACCGAAAGAGAAACTTCGCTACTGTGTTGGAGCAATTCTCAGTGAAGAGGGTGTCAAAGTTGAAAAAGAGCTTGTTAATACCATGACAGCTGAGGGATTCAAAGTGATCAAACTTCCAAAAGTTGCTCATTGTGTAAAGACATCCTTCCCATACATAAATGTGATGTCCATAATGATTGCGGTGTGGAGAGTGTACCCCAAATTGTCACAGTATATCAAGGTATCTTCTGACATTCAATTGTTTTAATCCTTACCCTCTAAAAACAAAGTGAAAATTGCTTTATGCAACCAGCATAAAACCAGAACAGCCTGTGAGGGACTCGCAGACTGTTCTGGTCATATGCTGTTTGCTTATCATCGCTATCTTAAGGTTGGCAATGAAGCCTTGAAATCTTGAATCTGTTAAAAAAAGTCTTAAATTGAACTTGAGTTTTTTAGCTCATGCTTTTGTGGTCCCCTTTTGTCCGGCTTGCGTCAGCATTTGCCTTGTTAACACACTTTAAGCCACATTTAATGTCCGATCTTCATGAAATTTGGTCAGAAGATTTGTGCCAATGAAATCTTCGACGAGTTCGAAATTGAATTTGGTTGGTTGAAAAACATGGCCACCAGGGGGCGGGTATTTTTCCTTAGATGGCTATAGTAAAACCTTGTTAACACACTAGAGGCTACATTTATCGTCCAATCTTCATGAAACTTGGCCAGAAGATCTGTCCCAATGATATCTTGGTCGAGTTCAAAAATGGTTCCAGTTGGTTAAAAAACATGGCCGCCAGGTAGCGGGGCATTTTTCCTTATAATGGCTATAGTTAAAACTTGTTAACACTTGTAAAGTCACATTGATTGTCCAATCTTTAAGAAACTTGGTCAGAACATTTGTTCAAATGATGTCTTGGGCTGCACAGAACAGGTCAGTTCCTTTGTATCAGGCCCTCTTGTTTATAACTTAAAAAGAATGCACTTCTGTAATAAAAAAGAGTCTTGATAATAATTGTAAATGTTTATTTTGAAGAAAACTTGAACAGTAGATGATGGCCATCTTGAGACATGAGGCCCCAGAATTACACCTGTCAGGTTCTCAGGTTTTTAGCAATTGCGTGTCTCAGATGAAGAGTGTCAGCCCCAAATGAGCACTGAAACTGAACATTTAACTGAAAAGGCATTTGAAAGAACATTTAAAATGGGTTTGTGCATTAAGTGCCAAGCAATTAAAAGACCCAAAGTCTCAATTGGAAAAATTTCACCACTCAACATAGTTACATTTTCAATATTTTATGGCTTTTGACGATAACTAGTCCCAGCTATTGGGATTGTACCAGTATTTTTTGTCCATTTGGCAAAAATAATGGTTATATGTTAAACAGTTATAATTGATTTATTTCAGGAGCATGCACTGTGTGCATACCCAATGATAGAAATCTACGAGAAGAACTTCATTCAGTTCATGGCACCCCTGTCCCAGCAAGATGACTTCTTTGTTCCTGAAGCCAATGAAAACATTCCTGAAGAGTATTCAGAGAACCAGGCCGACATATCACGTGACGAGTCGATGTTGGATTGGACGCGTGATGATGTCTCGCGGTCCAGCCGGGATTCCTCTGCTTCTTCATTCAGTCGCAGTTATGTGAGCAGTCGTTATGAGACGGATGACTTAACTGATGATGAATCTGAGGACGAAGGTGGGCCAAGTGTTCAGGACGATGAGGTGAGCTCCACCGTTGACGTGCGTGCATCAAAGGCATGCACAAATCTTCTTGAGGATGCAGAGAAGCAAGCAAAACTTGTCACTGAGGAAGAGATTCTCATGACGGACGATAAGGATGATCTTAAGCTGAGCGCCGATGATTCCCTCAACATTAACAATGATTCTGGGGTCTGCTCTGGTCGCACTTCTGCTAGCCCCAATGAGTCGACCAACATGGGCCATGTATCGGCTGCTGCTGAAGCTGATGGCAATGAATCTTCTTCATCTTTCGAGGAAATCCATGTGGACAGTGTCAATGAGGCCATGTCTCTTTCCACTGAGGCTTAGGTTGTTTTGTTGATGTGATTGTTGTTAAGGGTATTATTTCACATGTTTTCTGTTAACCACATGTAAATGAATCTGAACGTTAAATCTGTTTTGTTTTAAACCTTGTAAATGTACACACACATTTCTTTTAGTGTGTCAGAACAAAGTATTTTTTCCTAAACATCACAAACATTTTAAAGAACAATTAAAATTGTTAAGCTATCACTATTTCATACAAGTAGTAAAAGGGTGCTAATAGCATCAAGAAACCTATGAGGCAGGCTGTCTTATGTGCTTACATAGATTTGGGCTTTAGCAATAACTGCTTTTTATGCCCCCCCCCGATCGATAGATCGGGTGTATATTGTTTTTGGCCTGTCTGTCTGTCTTTCTTTCTGTCTGTCATTCTGTCCCAAAACTTTAACCTTACAGTAAAGTTTTGCAATAACTTTTGATATATTGAACATAGCAACTTCATATTTGGCATGCATGTGTATCTCATGGAGCTGCACATTTTGAGTGGTGAAAGGTCAAGGTCAAAATCATCCCTCAAGGTCAAAGGTAAAAAAAAAACACACCAAAACTTTGCCCTACAGTAAAGTTTTGCAATAACTTTTGAAATATTGAACATAGCAACTTCATATTTGGGGGGCATGTGTATCTCATGGAGCTGCACATTTTCAGTGGTGAAAGGTCAAGGTCAAGGTTATCCTTCAAGGTCAAAGGTAAAAAAAAAGCGGCGCATTAGGGGGACATTGTGTTTCTGACAAACACATCTCTTGTTTTGTGATAAATCTGAAATTCAAATACATCACACATATATAGTTCTCATGAGCTGTGATTTGCTATTGCAAGGGTTAAGCGCATATGTATCAATATTGTATACCAGATTGTTTAAATGGTGTATTGTGTTTTTGTATAAACTTTAAAATGTAAAGGTGTAACAGTTATGGAAATGGATGTATTGTAAAATGTTTGTTATATTTAACATAGAGGTTGTAATTTATATGTAAATAAAAAATGTAACTTTAAATAATTTCAGCATACATGGTTAGTAAAACAATATTTTAAATTCCCTGTGCAAGTTTTTCACAGAACTCCTTACAGAAATATTAATTATAATGGTACTTGAGTTTAATTTTCAGTCAAATATGGATTTTGTGTTTAATATTTAGTGTTCATCAATCTGAATCACTTCCCCAAATGTATGCATAAAGTCTTTCACATTCCATAATGTTAATTCAGGTAATTTATAGAGTCCTTCTAAATGTGAGACCAGTACATGTTCAAATGTTACCATGTTACTTTATTGTATTACCTAGTAAAACCTGTTAGCACTATACAAGTAAACTTCTAAACTGGTTACCAGTGAATTGCTATCAATTCACTTGTTTATTGTTGGGTGGTACATGAACATGCATATCGTTGTTAGAAAATTTGTTACGATGAAAAGTATATGAAGTTCTAGATAGCATTGTTGTGTTTGTAAGTTGCAAGTTAAATGATTGTTTAACCCACTTTTTTATGATCACATTGGAATGTAAAACACAAAAAGGTAGTGTATATTTAAAAGGCCTTGAAAAGAAAACGTTTTTTGTTCAATTTTGTTAACACTTGTTTTGCTTTGTTCTTCACAATGTAATACTGCTGACCTGACCACATTGCAGTTGAGATTAGATGTATTGTGTTCATTATTGCATGCCAGCCATTTTTGGGACTTTTCGTTTTATATAATACTGAACATAATTTTTGCAAATACTCATTCAAAATGGTTAAAAATGCTTCGTAAACCTTGCCGTTTCAGTCTAAAATTAGTTTGTGTTTTGTCATTTACCTTGGATATCAACGCATTTAATAAAATGTACTGTTCAATGCATGACATTTCTTAGAGAACATGTTGTTGATTTTGTGAATTGTTTGGGGTCAGTTTATAAATAATTCTAATTGAACAACAATTTATGTGAATTTCTGTGGCAAAATATATTATTTATTGCTTTGAAGAATATTTCATATAATAATTGAAATATATTTGAATGAGACTGATACACATGTATATGTACATGTATGGTTTGGCAATAGTGAGAAAATATGCGTACAGTGAAACACAGTTGTTTGTGGTATAACATTGTGCACATTTATGTTTCAAATACCTGATTATCCCCACGTTTTTCGGAGAAAAAGTCGGGATATTGTGGTGATGTGCGTCTGTCCGTTGGTCTGTCCGTCCTGGCCACCTGCTCCTCCTACACTATTAGCACTAGAACCTTGAAACTTACAAACATGGTAGCTATGAGCATATGTGCGACGGTGACAGTGACGGAATTTTGATCTGACCCCTGGGTCAAAAGTTATGGGGGTTGGGGCGGGCCGGGTCAGAGATTTTCACTAATTTTTTTAATGTTATTATGCCCCCCTTCGAAGAAGAGGGGGTATATTGCTTTGCTCATGTCGGTCTGTCGGTCGGTCTGTCGGTCGGTCCGTCCACCAGGTGGTTGTCAGACGATAACTCAAGAACGCTTGGGCCTAGGATCATGAAACTTCATAGGTACATTGATCATGACTCGCAGATGACCCCTATTGATTTTGAGGTCACTAGGTCAAAGGTCAAGGTCACGGTGGCCAGAAATAGTAAAATGGTTTTTGAATGATTACTCAAGAACGCATACGCCTAGGATCATGAAACTTTATGGGTAGATTGATCATGACTTGCAGATGACCCCTATTGATTTTGAGGTCACTAGGTCAAAGGTCAAGGTCATGGTGACCCGAAATAGTAAAATGGTTTCCGGATGATAACTCAAGAACGCATACGCCTAGGATAATGAAACTTCATGGGTAGATTGATCATGACTCGCAGATGACCCCTTTTGATTTTGAGGTCACTAGGTCAAAGGTCAAGGTCACGGTGACCCGAAATAGTAAAATGGTTTTCAGATGATAACTCAAGAACGCATACGCCTAGTTTCATGAAACTTCATAGGTAGATTGATCATGACTTGCAGACTACCCCTATTGATTTTGAGGTCACAAGGTCAAAGGTCAAGGTCACGGTGACCCGAAATAGTAAAATGATTTTCGAATGATAACTCAAGAACGCTTTTGCCTAGGATCATGACACTTCATTGATCGTGACCCGCAGATGACCCCTATTGATTTTCAGGTCACTAGGTCAAAGGTCAAGGTCACAGTGACAAAAATCGTATTCACACAATGGCTGTCCACAACGGACAGCCCATATGGGGGGCATGCATGTTTTACAAACAGCCCTTGTTTCTTCATTTCTACACAGATTCACTTCAAATTGATACTGAACCTCTCTTATGACAATACGGTCAATCTCAGCTATGCATGGCCCCATTACCAACCCTGGGGCGCCCCGCCAACATAGGCCACGCCCACCCAAAATTGCCTTTTACTATAATTTCTTCATTTCTACACCGAATCACTTCAAATTGATACTGAACCTCTCTTATGACAATACAGTTAATCTCAACTATGCATGGCCCCATTACCAACCCTGGGGCGCCCCACCCACATAGGCCACACCCACCCAAAATTTCCTTTTACTGTAATTTCTTAATTTCTACACCAATTCACTTCAAATTGATACTGAACCTCTTTTGTGACAATACAGTCAATCTCAACTATGTATGGCCCCATAACCAACCCTGGGGCGCCCCGCCCATAATAGGCCACACCCACCCAAAATTGTCTTTTACTATAATTTCTTCATTTCTACACCGATTAACTTCTAATTGGTACTGAACTTCTCTTATGACAATATGGTC
Organism: Dreissena polymorpha; assembly: GCF_020536995.1. Lineage (NCBI taxonomy): Eukaryota > Metazoa > Mollusca > Bivalvia > Myida > Dreissenidae > Dreissena > Dreissena polymorpha. The sequence goes on along the minus strand of NC_068359.1, from coordinate 4,845,678 downwards.
AATCTCAACTATGCATGGCCCCATTACCAACCCTGGGGCGCCCCAGGGCCAAACATGCGGCGTGGGGATACGCGTCAGCCTCTGCCGCGCCATTTCTAGTATTAGACTTAAATCTTATCTATAGTAATGGCAATATATTTTATAAACAATACTGCCATTTGTGATGTAGTTTAAAACAAAATTGCAGTTTTCTGTTTAAATGTATTGCAATATTTTGTCGGTTCTATGTTTGGAAATTTAAAGGCTATATGGACAATGTCAAATTATTGAAAGGTAATAATTAGTTGTAAGTGCTATTGAATTTCATTCATAAAAAATGCAATATTGTTTTAACCTTACTTGTAAAATTTTAATAAATAAACTAGTGCAAAACTAATGAATGTATGTAAAGAAGCATCACTTAATATTGTAATTCTTTATTGCAGTGAATAGCACTGTTATCATTGTGATGTAAAATATATGTGAAGTCATTTTACAGCTTAACTGAACCAAGTATAGGGGCCATTAATTCACTAATAAGTTGTGTGTTAAATTTTCTGCATGTAATCATAAAAAAATTATAGGGAAAAAGGACATAGTACAGGTGTAGTAAGACCTACGAAAGTGAAAAAAAATAATATCACTGACTTAAAATATTATCAATATACTTTCCAACATTATCATGTTCTTCTATTTTACTAGATTCAGTCACAAAAACTAATTCCTAAAAACAGATATTTTTATTATCCCCACGCTTTTTGAAAAGCGTGCTGATAATATTGTTGTTATCTCCGCCGTTTGTCGGTCTGTCCGTCCTGGCCACTATCTCCTCCTACACTATAAGCACTAGAACCTTGAAACTAACACACATGGTAGCTATGAGCATATGTGCGACCCTGCACTATTTGGAATTTTTATCTGACCACTGGGTCAAAAGTTATGGATGTTGGGGTGGGGCCGGGGCAGAGATTTTCACTCATTTTTTAATTTTATTTTCTTTAACATTGGCCATAAATTTGCAATATTGAAGATAGCAACTTGATATTTGGCATGCATGTGTATCTCATGGAGCTGAAATGAAGATAGCAACTTTATATTTGGCATGCATGTGTATCTCGTGGAGCTGCACATTTTGAGTGGTGAAAGGTCAAGGTTAAGGCCATCCTTCAAGGTCAAAGGTCAAAAAAATCAAATACAAGGGAAGTAATAAGCTTTAAAGGGAGGTAATTAATGAACCTGCCAAGTGATTTTTTTAAAAATAAATCAAAGCGGCGCAGTAGAGGGCATTGTGTTTCTGACAAACACATCTCTAGTTTTATGTTATTTTCATTTACTTCTTCATTTCTACACCCATTTACTTCCAATTGATACTGAACCCCTCTTATGACAATACGGTGAATTTCAACTATGCATGGCCCCATTACCAACCCTGGTGCGCCCCCTGGGTCAAACATGCGGCGTGTGGATGCACGTTGGCCTCTGCCACACCATTTCTAGTTTTGACTGCATTTGAAGATAAATGTATTCGTGCTAAAAAGTCAGTGTCAGGTAAATGTTTGTGAGCTATAATTTAGTTTTTTATTGTACAGAAGTGTGTGTCTATTTCCCCAGAGTGCATTTGCCAAGTCTTTGGCTATAACCAACCACAATTTGCTATTCTGCCTGTAGTGTAGTGTTGATCTGTTATAGATGTCATCACGATTGTTATATGTTCTCACATAAGCAGGAATCACAGTTATATCCATTTATCATTAGTTGTATATATTTATTATTTGTTATTTACCGTTGTTGAAGGAATTCTTATATCCATCAGATTTATATGTGGAGCATTACATTTTATATTCATTATTTTTCATGTATTCAGGTTTGTTGTTTGTTGTTGTTTCTGCAAGGATAACATTGAGCATCCATGTTGATTATTGCAAATAGCTGCTTGCTTACTTTATAAACAATAAAGGAAACTGCAACTATAAGCTTTTGTTCTTCATTTTAGTCTTCAAGTTTGTGTTGGTAGCTAGTGTTTGACAGATGAGAAAGATTGCAGGTATGATAATCCTAAGACAGATTGACCACGCTGAACACGCTGATTACAATGAGCTTCATGATGACAATATCAACGTTGATATATACATGTAACTATTCTGTATTGGGCATGCAACTAAGCCTAGTACAAACACTATAGTGGGGGACATAATGTTTTTGCCCTGTTTGTTGGTTTGCATCAAACTTTAACATTTGCCATAACTTTTGCAATATTGAAGATAGCAACTTGATATTTGGCATGCATGTGTATCTCATGGAGCTGCACATTTTAAGTGGTGAAAGGTCAATGCCATCATTCAAGGTCAAAGGTCAAATATATGGGGACATAGTGTTTCACAAACACATATTGTTCTATTCAGTAAGAAACGATAGGATACCATTTCATATTCGTCTTAATATTGCGCCAAGAACACGACTCCTATAATGAGTAAAAAAAAAGAACTGTGTATGCATATTGTAATTCAGATGATTGCTATATATGATTACGTCTTGTTATTTGGAAATAATAGAATAATGCCCAGACTATTAAAATGCAATCAATAGCAGATCAGAGACCAAGTGTTGACACTATGGCATTACAGCACCTTCACCTAAGGTCTCTTATTCAAGGTCGAGCTACGCAATTCACACAGACCTAATACCCGTACTTAGAACACACTGGAGCTGCACATTGGGCGCTATAATGACCTAGGAACATCAAGGACAAAAAGGGAGTCCTCACTCTTGGCTTTAAACAGCATTACAGCTGCATGTTTTCGTGTGGCGTTTACCAGTTGAAACAGACGCTCTGTCTGCGTTTTCACAATATTCAACAAAGACATATGCATATATTGTTCGAAGAAATCTCCAAAATAAAAAAAAAACACTACACATAGGACATGTTGAGTTTCAGCGAGGTCTTGGATGGCAGATAGGGAAGACGAGAAAATCCCTTGCAATTGATTTAGTTCATTATTACAATTAACTTGAAGTTGTTTAATTGTAATAATCTTATCATTAGTCGAAGAATTTAGTTTACACAAGTAAGTGCATTTGCTTATCCATACTTTGAATTTCAAACAAATTAAATCTGTTTTTCTATTACCATTATTACTCAAAGTTTTCGGACACTGAACATTAAGGTAAACAATATTTCAAAAATACAGGTGTTCGGAAATTTGACGTTTTGACCTCATGGGTGGCACCAGCAGTGAACTTCAAGATCTCACCAAAAGACTCTATGAAAGAGCATGGGTATACGGGATGGAGGTAAGCACAGAGAAGTGGAGAATCATGGTGAACATCACGACCAACACAAGCGCAGGCATCACCATGTACGGCGAGTCGATCGAATAAGTGACCCGCTTCAAGTACTTGGGCCCAACCCTGTCCAAGGTACCAGTACCGCTGAGGTCCGAATAATAATTACCATGGCGACAGCGGCGATGACCAGACATAGCAGGTTGTTGACAAGCAGTTCCATCAGCTTCGCCACCAAGTAAAGACTCTACAAGTCCCTCGTAGTCTCCGTCCTACTCTACGGCTGCGAGACCTTGACCCTTCACCGAACACAGGATCCAGGCATTCGAACATAAATGCCTTCGAAGACTCTCCCACATCTCCTTAACGGAGCACAAGACCAGCGAGTACGTCCGGAATATGACTGCAACAGTTGATGATCCACAAGAGCCATTACTGACGACCGTCAAATGACGAATGCAGGCTTAAATTGGTTTGGACACGTCACCAGGAACGACTCTCTGTGCAAGACTGTTCTCCAGGGCACGCTAGAGGTCGTTCGGCGTCGAGGCCGTCAGAAGAAATGCTGGATGGACATTATAAAAGAGTGGACATCCCTTCCCACCCACACCGTTTGGGCCCCCCAGTCAAAATTTTCTGGGTACGGCCCTGAATCGTTTAATTATCCAGCCACACATGTGTGACGTACGCGGTCAGTCTGGCTGAAAATCTTTCCTGCAGGGTAGGCCAGAATAGGCTACCAACATGTGCCATTTTGCTATTAATAACACAGTGTGACTTCTATCGAAAAGTATCGTGGTTTCATGTTCCTTAACAAGACGCAATGAGATTTTTATAGACCCGCGTTATGCTAAAATGGGACCTATGCCATATGCTGCCATCGTAGCTCCAGTCCAGCTTGTACATCTGCGCAGTCTAAGCATGATATCACGAAACATTACTTGTTTCTTTTAATAGCAGAAAGCAACGCTACTAGCCAGACTGCGCAAGTGCGCATGCTGGGCTTAAGCTACGCTAGCAGCATGTGCCATAAGACCAATTTTCGCATGACGCGAATGTTACAGTATCATTTGAATGTGTGTAAATATAACTGCGTCTTAATAAAACATCAAATGTTTCGATGACGAAGATATAATGTCATAATACGCCACTTGAGGACACATATGATGTGATCACTATAGAAGTAAAATGTGTATATATACGATCACTATTATGGACTTTAATATACGTGCACTTTATGACAAACATTTCATGCGGTTGATCATGAAAAGAACACAACACTTCTTTAACATCTGTTTTTCTTTTACTGATTTAAAAAGTCAAATTTCTACCTTTATTTCAACGTAAGCATGTACGCCGAATATCTTTTTAAAGGATGCTTTTTGTTTTGGCTTAAAACGGCTCAATCCGAACATTTAGAGTGTCCGAAAATTTATAGTAATTATTCACGGTAAATCTTACTTTTTATACACCGCTGTATTATTTATTTTTATTATAGATGCGTGTGTGTGTGCGGACTTGGAGCCTCTTTCTGTCTGTCAGATTTTTTCTTTTTTTTTCTCTCTTGTTTATATAAGGCCAGATACACGATTGTATGTTTTATATTGAGAAAATATTCTCCTTTTAACAGCATAAGTTCTGCTGTATCAGCAATCAAGCAATAAACCATTTGTAAATCGTACGGAAATTTCATGCACCACGATTTCAGAGGTAAAATTATCGACACAATTCTGCATATGGAATGCTCTAAAATCCCGTGTTGCACAAGTCCCTTAGTAAATCTGGCGACATTGTGTGAAAAAGCTAAGAAAGGTCGTGCACAGTAGATAAGCCTCGATCAAGTGACTTTCACATGTGATCAAAACAGGAATTAACGCTGATGGTCGTCTGACGGTCTGGTCACTATATTCAACAAATGGTTTGCTTTAATTTGTTTTGAACCGATGGTTATTGTTTTTAATTAACCATTTGTCGTTATTTTTGCTATTGTCCAGCTATCGTTCCAGACGCTGTTTCATTGTTTTTATTCACACATTTGCGTGTCTAACTATTGCTTAATCTTGTCAAATACCGGTACATGCAACTTAATTGTATACGTTAACGTAGATATATAATACCCGAATCTAGATTGACATTTTGGTGATAAGGTCAAAGGTCATGGTTAAACTATTAAAATGCCAATACAACCAATCAATAAAAACCCTTGTCAGGTATATGTAACTAAACAATGTATGCCTTTCTTCTTCAATTCGTACTTCTTTCACCAACAGACTATCAGCAAGGAGATGTTGAGATCATGGTGAACAGCACGAACAACACCAAGGCATGCAGGAATCACCATGAATATTGTGAAGCTAGAAGAACTGACCAACTTGCAGTACTTGAGAGCTTCCATGTCCAAGGAAAATACGAACACAGCTGAGGTCGGAATAAGCGTTGCCATGGTAACCTTAGCAATAGCTAGACTAAGAAGGTTGTGGCAGCTTCATCAGCTTCCTCACCATGGGCTCTACAAGTCCTTTGAAGTCTCCATCCTACTGTACAGTCACAAGACCTGGACAGTCACAAGGGCACAGAATGCACAATACAAGACTGCTCAGCATCTCCTACATAGAGTACTAGACCAACGAGTAAGTCCTAAACATAATTGCACCGCTTGTTGGCCCACACAAATCTCTCCTGGCAACCGTCAAATGACCAAGCTGACTTTGTTTGGACATGTCATGGGACATAACTCTCTTTGCAAGACTGTGCATCAGGGGGCACTTGAGGGAGGTGAGTGTCAAGATTGTCATAAGAAAAGCTGGATGGACAATTTTAAATAGTCATATGTCCCTCCCCATGGATGAGCTCTCAGCAGTCCACAACAGACCTGATTAGCAGTGGGTTTCTGTGTTGTCGACCATCATTTCCCCGCAATGGCCAGATGGTTGAGGGAATGCTGCTGATGATGATCTTCAATTGTGTGCAAGGTAAAGGTCAAGCTTGACAATAGTAGGGGAACATTTTCCTGGCATTTATCATAGAACTCTTTTGACTAGGGTCATTTTAAATATGTTAGGTAGGATTTCTTTTGGCTACAAGTAAATCGTTTTTGATTATCAAAAGTCAAAACATGGGAGGGTTAGTTCAAACCTGACGCATCATTTACACACTGGGTATGCAGATACTTAGATAACAGATGGCACTTCTATACCAGATAACAACAAAAGCCACGCTCTAGAGGTAAGTTCATCAGGTTTTTTTTTAAAGTTATATCATAAAGATAAGTTTTTTAGACAAGGCGCATGGTGTATCCTTTTCTATTGCAAAGAAAAACATTACGGAAGAATGGTAGATTTTTCCCCAAAAAATAGAAAATTTGGTGGGAAAACAGCATAAACTGGATGAACAGTAAACATTTCAACAAAATAAAACTACTTAGAAGTATTGCAAGAAATTGTTTGATATTCCAGCGTGTAGACTAATCACTGTGCTTCAAATACTGAAATTTTGACAGTATTCAATGAAATGTCAACGAAGATAGAGCATGTTTTAATAGGTGGTATTCATTAAGTTGCGGATACTTTGATTCCCAATATAGGGCACTTCGGATAACAGAGACTTTCAACAAATTGGGCACTCTGATAACCAAGTTTTATCTGCTACCTGAAATTCATTTATGTATATTATGACTATTCGTACCAAACATTTTGAAGTACGAATCAATTTGCATTGTCAAGCCCGACACATTGCGAATCTACATGACTGTATGCATAATGTAATACCATACACATGTAAAATATAACCAATGTGGTTGCTCGTTTTCAAAAATCTTATTACTATTAATTTATATAATTAATATTATAAGTGCACATTTTAAATAAGATTCAAAGTCATATTTCTGAAGTAATTTATTTCAAGTGACGCCCGAAAATAATTGTCCAAATAATAAACTTGTTTTTAAGTGGTAAATTGAGATTAAGAGAATTGAAAATACAACGGATCATGTGGATGAACACGACTGTGTTCAATTGAACTTATAGCAGGACTCTAGATAACGGGAGCAAGGGGTCTTAAAGGGACTGTCAACCACGACGACGAAGAAAAGAAAAGTTATAAAATACCGTATTTTTTACAGTTATTAGTTTATTTTGATTCAAATATCACGAATGGCATATTACATTACTTGAAAAAAAGTTGTTGAGTGTTGATATTTTCAGTATATTCGGTAATTAATTTTACTAGTCATGTCTGCCTGGTAACTACCAATTAACTATAAATAACGCCAGTAGATTGATCATCATTGTCACGTGGTAAACCCAGGAATGCACATTGTGCATGCGTAGTGAATTGTTTATATTTTAAATATAAAATGATCAATCTTCCTGCGTTATTTATAGTGTATATATCATTAAGTCACCTATTTTCGTGATGTACTTTCGATTTCACATCGCGAAATTTTATTACCGAATATACGGAAAATATGAATTTTTTTCAAGTAATGTAATATAACAGTCGTTATATTTTAATCAATATAAACTTATAATTTTAAAAAAATACGGTATTTTACAAGTTTTGTTTTCTTTGTCGTCGTGGTTGACAGTCCCTTTAAAGTGGCCAATATACCTCATATCCTTTGTCATTGGTGCTCATTAGAATCGCATCATGAAGACGATACTATTTAATACTATTTATTAGAGATTGGAAAACTCCCTTTCTATTGAGCTCAGTGCTTATAGGAAGCACTTCTCTTTACACTTCCCTTTACACTTTTCTTTCCCTTTTATTATCATATTCCAAAGGGATAAGAACATGTTTCGGTAATTCGTTTTTAATTTACGTCAGTACATACATATTTATTTATTGCCTGCTTACTATGGCAGTATTCTACAGCGAATTCTGCATTCCGGATTCACTAAATAGAGTGTGTTATATCTGGTAAAAAGTTTTGAGTTATCTGGAATCGATTAGTGATATTGTCTTTGTGATGATCGGTAAAAGAAGTGTCCATGAAATTTTGGCATCCGACTCTTAAAACATTTGAATTTCCTAAAAAACGTTATTCAACTAAAATTTAACATGTTGTTACATTAATGGACATATTGATCTTTTATTTCAATTAGTTGGCACGTTGTTTTTTTTTCCAAGAATTTTTATTTTGTTGAAATACGTACTGATCATAGAATTCATGACGATGAAATTTTATTTATTTTTTATAATCCACTGTTTTTTTTCACGACTTTCTTGCTCCGCAATACAAAGTTCTATAAACACTGTATTATGTGAATTGGGAATAAGACATCAATTTGGGAATAAATTGTGTTTTATCAAAAGTGCATAATATGCAGTTTTATCTGTTGTAATTATCTAGTTTTACAAATTATAATTAAAACATATACTTGCATATATAATAGCATCATTTAAATTGATTTTACTTCAAAACTGGATTTTTTATTAATTAAAAAAAAAAATCCTCATGAAATGAAACTGTGTCCATGCCATGCATGGACACGGTTTAAAAATACACTTTAAATGATAAAAATTCAATCACTGTTAATGAAAAAGTCATGGAAAATTTCTTATGAAGCTTAAATTATAGATAATATATTACAAAATTATATGTAGATCATGAAATGAATAGTCTTGTTTGAGAAAATCACCAAAATGATGTCCATTCCCAGTTTGATGTCTTATTCCCAATTCACATAATACAGTGTTTATACCATTAATCGACCAAACAATGTTAATTGTCTCAAAATCAAATGAACAGAACATAAATGCAAAAAAGCTGAAGAACTCAACTCTCACACATGGCTTTTGTCGTTATCTGGTATCGAAACGCCATCTGTTATCAAAGTATCCGCATACCAGGCGTGATTTATACCATCTTGTTTCATAAGTAAAGTTTGATATGGGCCTACTAGGTACACAGGGTTTCTCCCAGGCCTGGCATGGCCCAGTCATCCCTTCATAATCTAGATTGGTATTACAATGTATAACATCCCTTAGTTGGCAGGACTTCCTATAATCACCCATCCAACATGTCATACATAGATTCCAATAAACAACATTGGTGATAGTTACTAACATGGGCACCCACAGGCACTCGGCATTAGTTTCTACCCCCCCCCCCCCCATCTGCTACTGCTCTCCCGCCAGCTGCTTCCCCCTTCCCAAAACCCTCAAAATTGTCGATTTGTTATAGAAAATATCAAAACAAAAAAAGTATATATATAGGTATGTGACTACGACCCTTGAAATGCTGAAAACTACGTCATGTGTGCCAAGCTGCCTAAAGCCAATCTCGCGTTCGCTCATACATTTTCAGATATTGTAGCCAGATATACACATGGAATATTTTTATGCCCCTGAAGGGTGGCATATTTTTATTAAACTGTTGGTCAGTCCGTCCGTCAGTCCGTCCGGTCTGTCCATCCGTCCGAAAACTTTAACATTGGTCATAACTTTTGCAATATTGAAGATAGCAACTTGATATTTGGCATGCATGTGTATCTCATGGAGCTGCACATTTTAAGTGGTGAGCAGTCAAAGTCATCCTTAAAGGTCAAATATATGGCTTCAAAGCGGCGCAGAAGGGGGCATTGTGTTTCTGCCAAACACATCTCTTGTTTATACATATAAAAATTAAAACAAACATTTTCACCCCCGGAAACCCGATTTGCTGTGAGAAGTTGGATGTGCTAGGAGAAGTTGCCGATAGATTTTGATGAATTTCGGTAGGGTAAGTAAATCCAGTTCTATAATTGTTTAAAGGCATTTTTGAATTAAAACATATTTTGGTGTATGCAAAGGAGGTATTACCATGTATGTTAGAAAAATCCTGGTTATTAATATTCAGGATTTATTGAAATATGGCTATTTAAAGTCGAAGATGCAAGGATATGTCCCATATTTAGCACTTAATTTCAAATTTCTTTACAGGTATGTCAGTGAAAAAGTTTTTGCACCGACAATTATATTAACCAATGTCCCCGAGTAACATATCCGCCAGGGTTTCTTAAAAAAAAATTGTATTGGTGGAAAAATTCGACTTTACATTCAACATGTTGATGAAAAAATGATATGGCATGGTGCTGTACAATGATGTCGAGATATGACATGAGTGCAGTTCATTTATAAACTTAAAAGCTCACTATTACAGCTGATTTATGCCAACGCTGATGCATTGTAGATCATTTTCATTGAACTTTGAGGTAGAAAATAGAAAAATATTGCATAATTAAATTATCTGTTGCATTGAATTTGTTTAAAAAACAGTAAAATATGTTAATTTGATTATTTAAGACTTACCTTATTTTCCCCCAAATCCGGCGTTTCACGCGAAAAGGCCAGGCCCTTTCCCCAAAATCAGATTAAAAAAACCAGCACTTATCACACATGTTCATAATATTTTGTAAAATTTTAGTAATATGTTATCAAAATAGTCATTATTTACCAGTTAACGGCTTCTTTGAAATATAAGAAATTTTTTTTACATGCGATTATTTTTCCTGAGCCAGTTTGCGATTAATTTTATTCCCAAAATGGGGTTTTTCACGACGCAAAATTCCCAAAATATCAGTGCGGTGTTTTCCCAAAATGGAGCGGAAAAGGTCTGGTGTTCTACTTTGTTCAAATAATGATGTAAGCTATTATATAAAATCATTTTTTTTTCAATTAAAAAACCTACATTTTCCCAAATATTGCAAGTAACTAAGTGTAGCATTAAATAATGTTGTTAAGACTGTTATGAACAATGTTATTGTCATTATAGCAGCAATATTTTAAGAAAATTGTATTGTTGATTATAACAAGAGCTGTGTTCGTGAATCACTATGCTCCCTACTGCGCCGCTTTGAAGCCATATATTTGACCTTTGACCTTGAAGGATGACCTTGACCTTTAACCACTCAAAATGTGCAGCTCCATGAGATACACATGCATGCCAAATATCAATTTGCTATCTTCAATATTGCAAAATTTGACCTTGACCTTGAAGGATGACCTTGACCTTTCACCACTCAAAATGTGCAGCTCCATGAGATATGCATGTATGCCAAAAATCGAGATGCTTTTTTCAATATTGCAATATTTGACCTTTGACTTTGAAGGATGACCTTGACCTTTTACCACTCAAAATGTGCAGGTCCATAAGATACACATGCATGCCAATATCAAGTTGTTATCTTCAATATTGCAAAATTTTGACCTTGACCTTGAAGGATGACCTTGACTTTGACATTCCACCACTCAAAATGTGCAGCTCCATGAGATACGCATGCATGCCAAATATCGAGATGCTATCTTCAATATTGCAAAATTTGACCTTTGACCTTGAATTTGAAGGATGAGCTTGATCTTTCACCACTTAAAATGTGCAGCTCCATGAGATATGCATGAATGCCAAATATTGACTTGCTATCTTCAATATTGCACAATTTGACATTTGATCTTGACCTTGAAGGATGACCTTGACCTTGAACCTATCAAAATGTGCAACTCCATGAGATACGCATGCATGCCAAATATCAAGTTTCTTTCTTCAATAATGCTAAAGGGCAATGTTAATGTTTTTGGACGGAGGGATGGACTGACAGACGGACAGACAGACTGACTGACGAACAGACAGACAGAGGGACAGACTGACGGACAGTTAAAAAACTATATGCCAACCTTTGATGGCATAAAAAAGTTATGGCAAATGTTAGATTTTGGACAGACGGACGGATGCCATATATTTGACCTTTGACCTTGAATGATGACCTTGACCTTTCAAAATGTGCAGCTCCATGAGATACACCTGCATGCCAAATATCAAGTTGCTATCTTCAATATTGAAAAAGTTATGGCCAATGTTAAAGTTTTTTAACGGACGGACAGACGCCATATATTTAACATTTGACCTTGAAGGATGACCTTGACCTTCACTTTTCACCACTCAAAATGTGCAGCTCCATGAGATACACATGCATGCCAAATATCAAGTTGCTATCTTCAATATTGAAAAAGTAATTGCTAATGTTAGTTTTTGGACGGACGGACAGACACCATATATTTGACATTTGACCTTGAAGGATGACCTTGACCTTCACTTTTCACCACTCAAAATGTGCAGCTCCATGAGATACACATGCATGCCAAAATTCAAGTTGCTATCTTCAATATTGAAAAAGTTATGGCCAATGAAAAAGTTTTCTGACGGACCGACAGACGCCATATATTTGACATTGAAGGATGACCTTGACCTTGACCTTTCACCTTTCAAAATGTGCAGCTCCATGAGATACACACACATGCCAAATATCAAGTTGCTATCTTCAATATTGGAAGAGTTATGACCATTAAAGTTTTAAATGATATCTAGGTCAAGTTCAAATATGGGTCATGCCGTGTCATAAACAAGGTCACTTAGTGCATTTCAAGCATTTAGCATGGTGTCCGCTCTCTAATTGAAGTAGTTTTCATCAGATCTTCACCAAATCTGGTCAGAAGTATCTAGACTATATCTAGGTCAAGTTTGAATATGGGTCATGCCGGGTCAAAAACTAGGTCACAGGGTCACTTAAAGTATTTAAAGGATTTAGCCTGGTGTCCGCTCTCTAATTGAAGTAGTTTTCATCCGATCTTCATCAAATTTGGTCAGAAGTTGCGTCTAAATGATATCTAGGTCAAGTTCAAATATGGGTCATGCCGGGTCAAAAACTAGGTCACGAGGTCACTTAGTGCATTTCAAGCATTTAGAATGGTGTTAGCTCTCTAATTTAAAAAATAGTTTTATGCGATCTTCACCAAACTTGGTCAGAAGTTGTATCTATACAATATCTAGGTCAAGTTCGAATATGGGTCATGTGGGGTCAAATATTAGGTCACGGGGTCACTAAGTGCATTTCAATGATTTAGCATGGTGTCCGCTCTCTCATTAAAGTAGTTTTCATCCGATCTTCACCAAATTTGGTCTGAAGTTGTGTCTAAATGATATCTAGGTCAAATTCAAATATGGGTCATGCCGTGTCAAAAACTACGTCACTTAGTGCATTTCAAGCATTAAGCATGGTGTCTGCTCTCTAATTATAGTAGTTTTCATCCGATCTTCACCAAATTTGGTCAGAAGTTGTGTCTAAATGATATCTAGGTCAAGGTCAAACATAGTTATGCCTTGTCAAAAACTAGGTCACATGGTCACTTAGTGCATTTCAAGCATTTAGCATGGTGTCCGCTCTCTAATTGAAGTAGTTTTCATCAGATCTTCACAAAATTTGGTCAGAAGTTGTATCTTGACAATATCTAGGTCAATTTCGAATATGGGTCATGTCGGGTCAAAAACTAAGTCACATGGTCACTAAGTGCATTTCAAGGATTTAGCACGGTGTCCGCTCTCTAATTGAAGTAGTTTTCATCTGATCGTCACCAAATTTGGTCAGAAGTTGTGTTTATATGATATCTAAGTCAAGTTCAAATATGGCTCATGCCGGGTCAAAAACTAGGTCACTAGGTCACTTAGTGCATTTCAAGCATTTAGCATAGTGTCCGCTCTCTAATTGAAGTAGTTTTCATCCGATCTTTACCAAATTTGGTCAGAAGGTGTATCTAAACAATGTCTAGGTCAAATTCGAATCTGGGTCATGCGGGGTCAAAAACTAGGTCATGGGGTCTCTCAGTGTATTTCAAGGATTTAGCATGGCGTCCACTCTCTAATTAAAGTAGTTTTCATCCGATCTTAACCAAATTTGATCAGAAGTTGTGTCTAAATGATATCTAGGTCAAGTTCAAAAATGGGTCATTCATGGTCAAAAAATAGGTCACTTGGTTGCTTAGTGCATTTCAAGCATTAAGCATGGTGGCAGAAACCTCCAAACGGGCGTATCTTGTGACAGTTTGGTACTGAGTCAACCTACATGCTACAGATAAAGTGTAAAATGTGTTACAGTTGTTTGATTTTGATGAAGATACCAGCCCACTGATCTAAATTTTTTCCAATGGAAGAAGTAAGATATAAAGGGAGATTATTTTTATTTTTCATTTGGCAGGTACAAGGTATATGTTTGACACAGAAGTTATATTTTTTAAAGGGATATAATCCAAGGTAGGAGCTTTTATTAATAGAAAGTAAAAGGCATGGAGATCTTAGACAAAAGTGGATATAGTCATTTTCTCTATATTAACTGTTTTCGGAGATTTTTTATGCAACGCTTTAAGAAATTGAAGTTACTTTTTGTATGAGACTCTACATACATGACCAACAGATGAAGTGTGAAATTTGCTTTGGTTCATTGGTTTGTGGCAAAGTTATGGACTTTGGACTTAGAATTTGTCAATAATAATAACTGTTTTCCGGCTGTTTTTCACACAACACTTACAGATATTGAGCTGATTTTTGGAATGTGAGTTGACCTACATGACCAAGAGATGAAGTGTGAAATTAATTCAGGTTTGTTGATTTTTGCCGTAGTTATGAGCCTTTATCTATTATAACATTTTCGGGAGGTTTTTTACGCGACGCTTTAAGATTTTGAGCTGATTGTTGGTATGTGAGTCTACCTACAGATGAAGTGTGCAATTTGTTGTGGTCTGTTGATTTTTGGCAAAGTTATGGGCCTTAGACTTAGAAGAAATGTTCGCTATTATAACCGTTTTCCGGAGTTTTATTTAAGCAACGCTTTCAGATAATGAGCTGATTTTTATCTCCCCCAGTATAGACTGGGGAACATATTGTTTATGCCCTGTCTGTTCGTTAAAAACTTGTTGGTTTGTTTGCGTCAAACTTTAACATTGGCCATAACTTTTGCAATATTGAAGATAGCAACTTGATATTTGGCATGCATGTGTATCTCATAGAGCTGCACACTTTGAGTGGTGAAAGGTCAAGGTCAAGGTCATCCTTCAAGGTCAAAGGTCAAATATATGGGAGGGACATAGTGTTTCACAAACACATCTTGTTGTATGTGAATCTACCTACATGACCTACAAATGAAGTGTTAAATTCATTCCGGTCCATTGATTTTTGGCCAAGTTATGGGCCTTTGACTTAGACTAAATTATCTGTATTATAACATTTTCCGGTGTTTTTTTTACGCAACACTTTAAAATATTGAGTTGATTTTTGGTATTTTAAGTGTAAACACATGACTTATAAATGAAGTGTGAGTTTTGTTTTGGTACATTGATTTTTGGCAAAGTTATAGGCCTTGTTATAATCCTACAAAGTTTGTTTTTGTTTGAATGGGACAACATAAGATTTAATTGGGCTTTTTATGTCCCCACTTTTATAAAGGGTGACTTAAAGGTTAACCCTTGTTCATCAGGCCCACCTTCCATACTTCTTTCCATTGTTCCATATTTTATGTCCCATTTTTTGTGTAGCACTTATCTCAACAAGTAGTGGTGCTAGGTGGCAGAAACTTTGCGCAACCATATCAACCAGTACATTACCAGAGTTATGGCCCCATTTAAGCATCAGATGTTCTTGTTATTGCACTAAAGGTCATATTTTTATCTAATATTGATGAAACTTTGTAATAAATATTTATTGTGAAAATATCTATTCTGTGTTCAAAATTTGGTCATGTGCATTCAAAAAACTAGGTCACCAGGTTAAATCTGAAAACAAAACTGTTTACAACTCTAGAAGCCTTATTATGCCTCATGCACTTTTAATTACATAAAATCATCTTTATCTTGACAATATCTAAACTGACTTTGAATTGGGGTCACATGCATCCAAAGATTAGGTCACAAGGTCAAATCTTAAAAAAAAAAGCTAATTACCACTCTAGAGGCCATGTTTATGATTGGATCGTGATGAATGTTTATCTTGCCAAAAGCTAAGCCAAGTTTAAATCTACGTTTTGATTTTAAAAGTGTGCCCATAAATAAATAAAAATGGAACAAATTGACCAAATTTTTTTTAATCCGTTAAATCAATTAAAAAACAAATTGCTATTTTTGTTGCAATTTTATGATCGCGACCATGTCCTTTTTTAAAACTAATTTTAAAACTCAGAACCTTTGAAGTACCTTATCTGGTCTTGTGGTTAAAGAAACAGTAAATGTTCACAGTGAAAGAGAGACTTCAAGACTTCATTCATAACATATCAGAACAGGTTCCTTAACATTAGTGTTGATTTGTTTCTTCAAAATTGATATTGGAACAATTCCTTCTGAGCTTGATTTGGTTAACAAATCCAACTAATTCAACAATCAGATGTTATTATGTCATAAGTTATAAGAAACAAAGAATACACAAATTAAACAGGAATTTTTTATTTAAAAAAGAGACTAGTATCAAAGCATGCACACATTCAAACAAGATTTCTTGAAAAATAATCTTAGTAATGGATATATGAATCATGATTAAAGTATATTCAAATTTTTAAAGCAACTTTATTAACAATAAGGATTCAATAAAAATAGTTTACAGCAATTTTACATAAAAATTCAAAATCAATATTTTAAGAGTTGTTTGGCTTAGTAAAATTAGGCAAAGTGTATAGTTAAGTACATATACACATAAATAAAAAAACACGCATACAGATACTGAAAATAAAAACACATGGACACAAAAATTTCACACTCAAACATTTATTACTTGTATTGTAGAAATGTCTGTGAAATCACTAACATTCAGGGGGTAAAAATGTATGGCAGTTTCTCTTGTGGACTTATTCAGGCTGTCTTAAATTTTCACAATATCGATTTCAAAAAAGAATTTTAATTGTGTATGCGCTGATTTTCTGATGTAACACCAGATTTGGCAAAATGCTAATTGAATGCCTAATTATAATAACTTCTTTATTGCAATAAACTTACTAAATGTCCTAAATAGAATATAGGCTTATAATCAGAAAGGGTCATCAACAAATAATAGGGATCACATAATAACATGTATACACATCATTTGTATCACATCCTTTAAAAATGACACCTTTTTTTTTTTAAATAACGTCCTAATACATGTAGTACCTAGCTCTGCATTTGGTGTGCAAAATCTTGACTGACAATATGTCAACTTGTGTAAACAAAATGTGAAGACTTTTCACAGCATGTTCCCAGTGGTACAAAGTTCTACATTGAATTTTAAACACCAACGTTTTCCATGTTGATGTTATGTTGTATATGTCAGCATTATGTACCTGGGTATTTTTATTTTATCTTTATTTCTGTGCTTGCTTAAGGAATAACATTACTATGTCACAGTTAGCCTTATTTGAAAAAAAATAATTGGATACACATTTCCCATTAATTAAAAAATTTACGAAAATTGAATTTCATTAAAAATATAACAACAAAAAATTCTGTTTTTATGTTTTAATTCTTAAAATGGAATATTTAAAGTTCTTTGATAATACATCATTTATGTTAACAAAATTAGAAAGCCAGACATTGTAAGAAATATTCTCTCTGCCCATTGCTTGATAAACATGCATGTGGATAAGGTAAAATCAGAAAATATTTGCAGAGGTCAAACATTCTCGCAATGGCATGAGCAAAAAAGGTGTGAACAGCATGAGCAAAAAAGGCGTGAACAGCGCAATGGCATGATAAAAAAAGGCGTGAACATATTACCTTTTTGAAAATAAGTGATTTCACAGTATGTATTATGAACAAAATTAATACAGGATTTTAGGTTACAGAAGATGGAACCAAATAACTCTGACTTCCAACAAGTAACAAACTTGGTTTGCACTACATTGACAGTAGGTTAGCGACACAAAGAAAAGAAAGAAATACAATAACTAGGCTTCTGGGCCCACATATTATTAAAATAGCTTTATTTGCATTTTGTAAGCAACAACAATATTTTTTTTGGATGATCACGTCTGTACACTTATACAACCAAACAGTCATACTACAGTGAGACACATAATATGCAAATCTATGAAAGTGCTTCATTTGGGAAAACAGATGAATACATTTTGAGTTCACATATATTCTAATGTGTCTTTTTCATATACATGTCAATTTAATCTTTATATTAAAGACTGAGTTGCTGGATGCCTGATAGTTCAATCAAACAAAGACACACTTGGGTGTCTGGAAAAATAAGTGCATTTGTGAGTACAATTTTTTAGGCGACTTTGTAAGTAACTTACAGTGCTAAAATATCATTAAAGTTGGTAAGTAGTCACTTAAGAATCTGTCGGAAGGATTGCCCGTTCATACACCCGTGCAATGTTTACCCAAAAGAACATTTTTCTTAAAACATAAATAATGCTTCCTCAAAGCTTTAATACTTGCATGTGTGCCGTCTTTGAACACTATCAACATGCCTAATTAGGATCTTGACATTTATCTTCTTTTGGACTACTAAATAAGAAAACCCAAAATTCTTGGTTAACCCAAAATGACTTTTGTCTTAACATTAATACTACTTGCTATAAACTTTTGATATTTTCATGGATGTTAACTCATCAACAAACCTATATCTCCTGACCTAATTTAAGGTTAACCCAACTTGACGCCCCCTTTACATCAATACACTTACTAAAAGCTTTGATACCTCCATTGAACACTCAACACACTCACCTGACCTCATTTATGGTGACATTGACTTAATTTTTAGACTTACAGGTAATCAAATTGGTTAATTAATCAATACATAGGTGTTTTTTTCTGCGACATCAGCTTTTCTTGAATGCAGCATTATCTAATGCTACTGTATGCCTAATATTCAAATCCTGGTTTACTGGTTGGTAGACATACATTAATAACAGTAAATAAGGGGTCCTTGCATGGTAAACTAGAGTTTTGTCACAGACATGACGAATACCCCCACATGCTGCATTGACACAGAATAATTTGCATGTTGTCTTCACAAAAAACAGCGGACACAATGCTCAATATTTAAAACGCACTAAGTGACCCTGTGACCTTGTTTTTGACCCAGCATTGCCCATGTTCAAACTTATGTTCAAACTTGACCTACACATCATCTAGATACAACTTCTGACCAAGTGTGGAGAAGATCGGATGAAAACTACTTGAATCAGAGATCGGACACCATGCTGAATGTGTAAAATGTACTAACTGAACCCATGACCTAGTTTTTTAACTGGCATGGCCCTGGCTCGAACTCAGCCGTTAAGATCATCTAGATAAAACTTCTGACCAAGTTTGGTGAAGATTGGATGAAAACTACTTGAATAAGAGAGCGGACATCATGCTGAATGTTAAAAAAGGTACAAAGTGACCCCATGTCCTAGTTTTTGGCCCAGCTGCATTACCCATATTCAAACTTGGCCTAGACATCATCCAGATACAACTTCTGACCAAGATTGGTGAAGCTCGGATGAAAACTACTTGAATTAGAGAGCGGACACCATGCTAAATGTTTAAAAAGCACTAAGTGACCCTTTGATCTAGTTTTTGACCCGGCATGACCCATATTCGAGCTTGACCTAGACATCATCTAGATACAACATCTGACCAAGTTTGGTGAATATCGGATTAAAGCAACTTAAATTAGAGATTGGACACTTTATGCGGACCGACAGACAGACAGACAGACAGACCGACCAACAAGCTCACTCCTATATACCCCCCTAAACTTTGTTTGTGGGGGTATAATAATACTGTATTATTCAATTATAACTAATAAACATATAAGCGTTTGCATGATAACAGTGTGGTACACTGAAAAGGTACAAAGACAGCAGTTGTGACAGTTAGAGCAGCTACATTTCTGTTTTCTTTTGATATAACAAATACAAAAAAAATCATGAAAACATATTCAAATGAATAACTCCCTTTGCTGTGAAAGGTTACCTAATCAAAATAATATTTTATAATACTAATTGAACAACATTTATATCAGATACAATAATAACAGACACTAGATTGTTTTGCTAAAATAGAATAATAACATAACTTTTTTCATATAATTAATATTTTAGATTTACATGTTGTAAAACTAATGTTTAGTTTACATGTATTTGCCATAACATAAATTAATATAAAAACAAACTTTAATAACATAAACAAATTTTCAAAAAAAATACATTAATGAACAGTGATAATGTAACATTTTCAACTATTTCTTTAAATTTAATTTACAAATAAATATATCAGGCAATAAACAGAATTAACTTAGTATAATTGCCAAATAGAAATGTAATCATTAAAGTATAGTAAAATGTTATTTTTAACTTTACAAACAATAATACAGTAAAATGAAATATCATGCCTGAAGAGGAACAAGGACAGCAGTTCTCACAATTTATTTAAACAACTATTGAGGCTGCATTACATGAGGGCCTGGTTTGTCTCCCAGCACACTTTTATAGTTAACTTAATAGACTCACACAAGTTGGATGATCATTTGAATATAATTGCGATTTCCAGCTTTTTGTTTGTTACTGAAAGATTTTCAATTTTGGCCTTGTGTTGTTACCATCAACCAAACTCAAATGCTTCCGGGAATGGGGATTGAACCCGGGTTGCCTAAGTGAGAAGCTAGTGTACCAACCACTTTAGTAGCTCGACAGCCTTTACTGCTATTTTCATGTCCTGATATATTAAGTTTCCGCCCAGTTGTCAAAATGATAATTTGACATGAGATGTTAAATGTATCTGTTTGAAAACATAAAGTTGAACATTCAGTTTTGGCAAGAGGAATATCAGTTGTACAAAAAAATGATGATTGAAACATGTGTTCATTTTTTAACTGGCCTTAGGTATTAGCCAGAGTAAGTACCGTAAGGTACCGCTAACAAGGCGCAGTTTCCTCACCGATTGTTCCCTCAAGTTCAAACTAATATGCCTGTAACAACGTTAATGAGGCTTTGCAAATGTTTAGTGGAATGAATGTTTATGCAAAAGATAGTGCTTCCTATCATGCACAGCACAAAATCATGCAGGCTAGTTAAACTAGATACGACACAATGGTCCCCTCAGGGTAAATACATGACACGTAAATAAAAGTACACGTATCCAATAAGCACTTACATTATTGCATATATCAAAGATTTTAAAGAGCTTCTTTAAAAAAAAAAAAGTTTTTTCAAAGTTTTAACACAAATCATTAAGTATTTTACAATCCATTTAACACCCATTTAACGATTGTAAAATACTTAATGATTTGTGTTAACTTCTGTTTTGTCAAATTGAAAATAATTATGTTGAATTTATAATTTATGTAATTTATATCCATTATAAGTATAAGTGTCCGACCAATTTCCAAAGGAAAATATAACATACATCTATATAATAGTGTAAAACTGCAAATAAAAAAATCATTTTATTAACGGAGGTAATAGATTATGCCATAATAGCGAAATGGAGGACCAATAACAGGAGGTGAGATGTTAATGTGCAATAGCCAAGATAATATAAATTGTTATGCCCCGGGATCGATAGATCAGGGGTATATTGTTTTGTCCTGTCTGTCTGTCTGAATGTCCAAAACTTTAACCTTGGTTAAAGTTTGATAACTTTTGCAATATTGAACATACCAACTTGATATTTACCATGCATGTGTATCTCATACAGCTTCTCATTTTGAGTGGTGAAAAGTCAAGGTCAAGGTCATCCTTCAAGGTCAAAGGTCAAATATCATTGTATTTTTTTTCCCTAAAACTTTAACCTCCGTTAAAGTTTTATCATAACTTTTTTAATATTGAACACAGCAACTTCATATTTGGCATGCATGTGTATCTCGTGGAGCTGCACATTTTGAGTGGTGAAAGGTTAAGGTCATCCTTCAAGGTCAAATGTCAAAAATTAATTTTTTTATTATTTATTTCTCCATTCAATCACTTACTTACTTCTCGTGGAGCTGCACATTTCGAGTGGTGAAAGGTCAAGGTCAACCTTCAAGGTCGAAGGTCAATTTTATTTTTTTTTCATAACTTTTTCATATTGAACACAGCAACTTCATATTTGGCATGCATGTGTATCTCGTGGAGCTGCACATTTTGAGTGGTGAAAGGTCAAGGTCATCCTTCAAGGTCAAAGGTCAAAAATTAAAAAAACAAAAAAATTCATAACTTTTTATGCCCCCAGATCAAATAATCGGGGGCATATTTTTTTTGGTCTGTCTGTCTGTAATTCTGTCATTCTGTCCCAAAACTTAAACCTTACAGTAAAGTTTTGCAATAATTTTTGAAATATTGAACATAGCAACTTGATATTTGGCATGCATGTGTAAAAAAAAGCGGGGCATTAGGGGGCATTGTGTTTCTGACAAACACATCTCTTGTTAATCTTGCAAATGTTTTAGATCTTCTGGACTGCAGATTAATTTTTTTTCCATATTAAAACAGTCAATTTAATTAGAAACAATATTTGACATGGAAATTACAGAAAATTATGCAGTAATTCATGCATTATCGGTTTCATTAATAACAAAGAAATACTGGCCCAGCATGGCTTCCTCATGTTGAACTTGTGCACTTTCGCCTTGGTAACCAAAAATCGCAATGCTGAATTGCCAAGATTGAATTAACAAAGGTTTTTATGCTCCTGGATTGAATGATCGGGGCATATTGTTTTTGTCTGTCTGTCTGTCATTCTGTCATTCTGTCCCAAAACTTTAACCTTGGTTAAAGTTTTGCGATAACTTTTGCAATATTGAAGATAGCAACTTGATATTTTGCATGCATGTGTATATCATGGAGCTGCACATTTTGAGTGGTGAAAGGTCATGGTCAAGGTCATCCTTCAAGGTCAAAGGTAAAATATATGGCTTCAAAGCGGCGTAATAGGGGGCATTGTGTTTCTGACAAACACATCTCTTGTTTGATTATTGGTCCTCTTTTGCAATTGGTCCTCAACCAGTATACATGATCACTACTTGATTATATTAAGCGTATTGAACTAAATACTTAATTTAAACTGAATCTGTATATGTCTTACTACGATATCACAAAGTAATTGCTTTATAATCAGAAACTGAGAGATAACCAAGTTCAGATTCATAATATTAATTATCATTTGCTGTAAACTTGAAGTCTGTTTCAGAGGGAAGAAGCAGATGACCATGTTAAGCTCGGACAACAAAAACAAGCATGTTTTTTGCCAATTCACTGACGCCTGATAATTTAGCAACTATATATATTCATGTAGTGTTTATTTTTATATTCATTGTAGATTTTATACAAATTTTTACTGGATTTCACATTTCTTTTCATTTTCAAGTTTTTGTTTATAATTTTCAAGCTCCCTCATGTTCCTTTCTCTTTCTTCTTGCTGCATTTTATACAACTTTTCTTGTAGTTCAAGCTCCCTGTTCTTTTCTTTTTCTTCTTGCTGCATTTTATACAACATTTCTTGTAGTTCAAGCTTACTTTTGAGCATCTTTTTGCTAAATTTTTGCTCTTGTTCTTTACGCTCCCTTTCATTTTTCTCTTCTAGCTTTACCTGCTCCCTTTGACGTTTCTCTTTTTTTTTCTCTTCTTTTTCTTTACGCTCCCTTTCATTTTTCTCCTCTAGCTTCACCTGCTCCCTTTGACGTTTCTCTTTTTTTTTTTCCTCACGCTCCTTTCGATTTTCTTCTCGGCGTTCAGCTTCAGCGGCTATTTCTTCAAGGTTTTTCTTTTCAAGGTCTTTTAAGCGAATTTCATATTCCAACTGTTGAATTTTCTGATTAGCTTCAGACGCTTTAATTTTTTGTTCAGTGATTGTCTTTTCAAAGTCTCTTTTTTTTCTTTCTTTGTGCTTAATTTTTTGTATGGTTTCGGCAGCTTTTGTAGCTTCAGCAGAAATCGCAGCTTCAGACATTTCAGTTAGTTGTTTAAACCTTGAACTGAAGTAAGGAGTAAGCTTTTTGGCATTTTCGCTGTCAATGAAAGTGAACATGTCTTCTATCATTTCTTTCTTTTCTTCGGGCAAGGCCTTATTGTCCATGTACAGCTCCTTACCTTTACAAAACTTGAGTACAGATGCAACTGGATGTTCAGCCTGTATTTTGGAATAAAAGTGCTTTTCATATTCATCTTCATTTTTTGAAAAAGTCATGATTACAAAAGCATAATCATTTACATCATCTCCAAAGTATTCCATAACTTGTATGAACTGGTCTTTCACATCTGCGATCTTATTTGGATCTATTACAAAACAAAGTGCATGAAATCCTGGATGCAACATTTTCTCTGTTTGTAACATTTGCTTCTTTAAATCTGCCTCACTTTGGCTGGAGGGATCCTGTACAGCAAATTCCACAATCTTTATTTCACGACCATTGATTTTTCCACTCTGAAAAAACTAAACAAATTATGAAATATTGTTAAGCTGCAAGGTTATTCATGTTATTCATATAAACATATATCATCTGAATAAATGAAGTCATTAGCTTCTCAGCTAATTATTTATTATGCCTCTATGAAAAAGTCGAGGTATATTGTTCACACCTGTCTGTCAGTCAGTTAGATTGTTGGTCAGTACTTAGGCCATTTCAATTCTGCATGAGCTCTAAGGAAACTCTTTTACCTATGATCAGGCATACTGGTATGAAATTTTCTTGGGAGTAAATTAATTTGCCTATTTATTTTTAGGTCAACATGTCTTTTAACATGAAATTTAGGAAATCTGTCCTTTACATGTTGCCTGGAGCCTTACTTTTTCCAGCATTTAAATAATAAGTGAAAGGGTTGCGCATGATGAGACAGAGTTTTGTGAGATATGTAGTGATTTAAGTTTTACTTCCAACAGTCTTGCTGTTGGGCTAGCTCTTTAAGGACGTGCTTAAATTGTCTGACTTCCTATCTGTGTAATGATTTCAAGGAGCGGCTTGTGTAGCAGTTGACACTTGTAGTATAAAACTGTCTTGGGCCTTGAAACGTTAAGAGGGGGAGGAGTGCAGTGATTTAAGGTCACTTCCATCAGCCTTCCTGTTGGGCTAGCTCTTAAGGGACGCGGTTAGAGTGTCTGACGACCACTCTGGAGGTCGTGGTTAGGCTAGGAAAATAGGTCAAAGGATACAGTCACAACTTACGTACGAAGGCATGATTTAAAGGAAAATAGTTTTTAACATTTAGATTTGAGCATTACTTTGTGAAGCATGCAGCAACCAGATATATCCGTTCAAGCAATTCTTAACCTGGTTCATGCGGCGACCGGATATATCCGTTCAAGCAATTCTTAATCCGACTCATGCGGCGACCAGATATATCTGTTCAAGCAATTCTTAACCCGGCTCATGCGGTGACCGGATATATCTGCCAAATGTTGTAGTTCATAATAATGTCCTCCATTTGCTGGAATTTTTTAAAAATAATTCCAAATTTGACATCCTTTATGCTCTTAATAATCAAAGACTTGACACTTTTATGCAACTTTTTATTTTTTTTTTTATATTTTCTTAGCTCATTTTAGCTAAATAAAATTAATTCAAACTTCCAGTAAACAACTGTCAACTAAGTCCGCCATGTTTGTTTAAAACAACAATGTACATGCGGTTATGAATTCATAACAGAAATGGATAACAATTTTCAAATAAGGTAAATATGGACCATACGGACCATGGACCATAAGGCCCAGACAATACAACCCAGATTAGCAAACCATAGGGACTATGTCTGAATTAATTTTAGTTTCGTGTTCCACGTCATTGTATATTGTATTAATACATTAAATAAAATATTTAAGTTGCTGTAATGACATTAATAACAACATACTTGTTTAAATTTGAACATGTGTTGACCATAGTAGCGGACCATATCACCCAGATTAGCGGACCATGTTTAAATTAATATTTGTTTCGTGTATACCACTTTCTTCAATATTGTATTAATAAATTTAATAAAATATTTAAGTTGCTTTAATTACATTAATGACAACATACATTAATGTTTCAATTTGAACATGTGTGGACCATACGGATCATGTATTAATAATTATTAATAAAAATGACATTGTAATAAACAGTAACTGTTCTATTATTTCATTGTTTAATGACACAAATATGGATAAATTTGTAAATTCCTTTATGAACAAATATCAATAAAAGAAAATACATTTATAACAATTTTGAGTGATCTATATACATGTACAAACAAATGAATGAACAAACATATTTATTACATACAAGCAAAAAAAACAACATACCTTTTCACTCACCCATTCACACAGGTCCATACAATCTACAACACTCATTCAACAACCCACTTGTACATATCTCTCTCTTCCCGTAGGCCGGGTCTCAAGCTGCCCACAAACCCCTTGGATGGCACGGACTTGCTTATTCTGATGACGCTTGAACTTTTTTCTTTTATGAGCTGACTTTGCATCTGCACCTCGTTCGCTTCTTCAAAGAGCAGGCTGATAAGTAAGTAGAACTACAGATTACCTGTTTTTGCCTTGCGGTTAAGGCGGTTGTGCCACCCCTCAATGTCATTGTTCGAACTAATCTGCTGTACGCAGACCAGTTTTTGACTGGCCATAAGCGGTTGCTCATCAACTTTTTTTTTACATAGCAAAAAAAGACTACTAGGTTGCTTTGGCTTTTTCCTCTAATTTTCTTAAAAGTCGGACGGATGTGGGCTGGTGGCAGAAGAGGGGGCGCGAAGGTCTTCCACAGCATCTTGCACACTCGATCCCTAATCTCCTAGGCTATCCTGAGACCTATTGCCTGGCACTTTCGCCACAATGAGTGGCCAAAGTGGAAGGCACATCCCTAGATTTTAGGATCCGTATAGACTTCTTGCACAATGTTCCGAGACCAGCCTCAAAGTTGACAAAATTATCAGTTAGCTACACTTTTTTAGATACCTTTTGTAATCCCTTCGTTTCCTCCCAGTCATGAGTACGAAGCGCAGTGGCAGCTGTTGTATTACATCTTCATACTTAATGAAGGCATGAAGTAACAATTGCGTCGCCTAGCGGGTGCAGACCGCTCATCAATTTTTCTTTGATGCTGAGTCAACTTTTAAGAAATAACACGATACACAACTCGCATGACCCAGTTGACAATGATCATGCAGTCTTTATGAATGAAATCTCCAGTTGTCAAGACACACCTCCGCATTGGACCAATGAAATCACTCGTGTGTTTAAAATGTCAGTTAGTTGAAATGCATGTAAACAAAGGTTTCAAACGGCGCTGGACAGTTAGTCTTGATGCCTAATGTAACGACAAGAACGGTAATAATATTTTTTCATACGTTTTATTGAATTATGGTATCGAGGTACATGAACTTTGTAGGGAAGATACCCTTTACTCCGTGAAGATTTCAGTCTTAAAGACTGCATGATCATTGTCAACTGGGTCACGCGAGTTGTGTATCGTGTTATTTCTTAAAAGTTGACCCAGCATTTGTAAAAATATTGCAAGACATATACATTTCCAGAAAGGAAATTCATTTCTGCGTTGAATAAGACCGAGATCGTGATCGCACAATTGATGAAGATATGGCTGTTCAAAGCGATGCACCCTGTTTTGGGGTGATTTTGAGTTGCATACCTGGTTATATATATATTTGGTAGTGAATTTTTTTTTTCCAGAAAAGTTAATATTTCGTTATAATATGATTATTTATCATTCAAAATGATGTTTTCACTCATTAATATCATAGCCACACGCTAACCACCTGTGTTATTGATCTGAAAAAGAAATTAATAATTATACATTACCCATTACCATCTGTAAAAAAATGACAAATGTATGGTATTACAATGTACAATTCATTTTTATGGAATGATTTATGTGTATGATTTAGCATATGGGATTTATCTTACCTCAAACTCTGTTGACTGGGTTGAGGTGGAGTAAATTCTTCTTAAGCAAAATAAACAAGAAAGCTCAGGCATTTTTTCGAATATGGCAAGACCATGTCCATACCTGATATTTATATTGTTGTCAATAATAACAATTGTAACACTTTACCTTTGATTAGTAATTAAAGACGTGCTCATTTTATTAGTGTATATTATTAATTAGTGTAATTATAAACATCAATCAATATTTGTCGTATAAATAGGGTGTACCCGATATGCAAACATAAACCGACGTATAATTTACCTTTAATTGGTACAGCAATGTTAATCAATAGATAACATCAATAAGAAGGTGTCATTAATAGGGCGCATCCGAGATGCAACCATCAGAGTCAATAATGGGAGTGTTATATTCCTATTGAAATTTTAAAATATACGTTTGACTGCTTAACTTTATTTAATAGGAATAAAAACAACTTGTTTAAACATACATTGATACAACATGTATTGTTTGCATTTATTTGCTAAGATAGAAAGACATGTGTATTTTTTGTAAAATATTTAAGTGATGTAAGAAATTTGTATTACCCTTTTCACCACCCGTACGAAATAATGGGGCGGATTCCGGGCGTAATTGGGGCGGAATTGGCACGTAATGTTGGAATTACGCCCGTACAACTGGCGGAATGAGTTTTACGCCCGGAACTAAAATTATTTCTGGGCGTAATTCAACTGTTTTTTCCGGGCGTAAAACAAATCCGGGCGTATTTTTATACTTAGAATTTGTATGATGGAGATTTGTGGACGGAATTTTGCACTTTGTTTCTTTCGTGGGGCAGAATTTTATACTTATAAAATATTTTTGAAGCCACATGATGGAATTTTGAACTTAGTAGTTTTTACAGAGAGTAATATTGGACTTAGCAAATTTCTATGAAGCTTAACTTAATAAATTTAATTTAAACCAAAGTACTGAACAAAATATTACCAGTAACTGATAACTTAAATAAAAATATTTAATTTTATTTATACATTTGTACAATCAATGAACATTCATTATAGACACAACTATTTCAGTCACAGTAAAATTAATTCAGCATAAAGCTTTGATCTAATTTATGATTTTCATGTTCAGATTCTAAAACATATTTTGTAGTATTTTTATACAAAATTATTTGTGAGAAGCTGAACAGGAGACAGACTTGTGAACTTGTGATCATGAATTATACTCTTAGATTTTGCATTAGTATTGGCAATATTGCTGGTAAAAAAAAATGTTAGGAGATAACAATAACACATTTTAATTAAATATATTTTATCTATTGCTGACTTTTACAGTTTCTTTTACAATACTTTTACAATAATTCTAAGTCTGAGGGATGACCATGCATTAAAAATCTATTTGCACTTATTTTTTTAATTCACTCCTTTAATTCTTCTTCTTATTGAAAATTTTGCTTTTAATAATTATTTCATAATGACAATAATGACTGTAAAGTTTAATAAAGAACAAGACTTGGTATTGTTTTCATCATTTTAAGGTTTCCTTTAACATTAAACACACAACAGTCTAGTTTAATATCATCAATATGAATGCAGTTTCTCTGCATGTTACTCTATATTTTTTTATTTTTTTATAGTAGTTAAGATTTCTCCAGTCTGAAAAGACCATAAACATACCAATGTTAATTTAATCTCAGATAAACACTGACAACCAGCTGAGTTGATCTCAGGTATTGTGCTGCCCATTCAATACCCTGAGTCACATCTGTACATGTTTATAAACCATCTGGGCTTATCAGGCTTCAGTGGATTGGTCAGTGGTACAGGAAGTGAGTGGTAGAAGTTGCTGTTTGAAAAGAGCGGTTAAGCAAATTACTGACTCTGAACTAAATTGTCAGTATAATGCTTAAGCAAAATGAGGACTAAACTGTAGTGAAAAAATGTCTTGCAGGGAGTACTGTGTCAAAAACAATTTGTATTTAATACACCACATAATGTGGAAATGAACAATAAGTTTGTTGCAAAAGAGGTTCAAATTGGCTCAGGTTTAACTGTGATTTTGTCTCACCAAATTTTTGTGTTTTTGGAATACTGCAGAACAGCATAAAAGGTTTGTATTTTTCCTTCATTCTTCTATTATTTAGATTATTAACTGATATAATTGTAATTGTATTTGTGTACTGTCCCAGTGGGAAATGTAAAAGGATGAATGAAAAGTAGACGGGCATCTGAAGGAAAAACAACACAGTTTGAAACTAAAATGAAATACACAAATTTCTTTAAAATATATAGTAAGTACTTAAATTAACATTTCATTTTCAGATTATGTCATAGGATTAGGGAGAAAGGTTGCTGGTGGCATAACAAATTTTCCCTTCTCGGACCTCAAAAGCCACATCACAAATTGAAGAATTTGTTTGCAAGAAAGCACAGTGTTGAAAAAAACATGTGAAAAAATGAAATTTTTGCTCTGTGTGTGCGCCTGGATGATGAGCACAAAGCGGTCCTTGACAAAGGAAAGATGGATTTGATGATAGGTAAATCACAATTTTTCTATACAAGTTATTGTTTTATTAGTTTGAAATAGTTCAAAATAAAGATTAATTCGAATTATACGATTAGTAATCCTCAGGGCTAGGCCTGTCAATAACAGAGTGTCTCAGTACCTTGCCGGACTAAGATCCAAACCTGCCCCCTTTGACCCCCAACATGTTTTTAATTGGTTCTGATCACATTATTTTACAGAATATTCAATGAATTTTCAATAAACTAATTTTATTTTAACAGTGAAACTAGTTTTATCAATAAAAAAAAATATTTTAAAATGAAAATGCATGTAATATTAAATAATATGCGCATATATAGCACAGGTTATTTGAAAATATTCCACAGGGATAAATATCCAAGCACTTTCAAAAGTGTACTAGTTGCCAAATTTGGACCCAGTCTTTTTCAAATCCTAGCTGGGGCCCTGGATTAGATAAAAAGTTTGAAAAAGCAATTAATTCTACATAAGTTGTTAACAGTATTTGCAATAGGTGAACTGTAGTTGTACTAAATATCAAATTGCATTTCAGATTATGACATAGGATGGGGGAGAATCGTGGACCTGAACAATACTGTGATAGAGAGGAAATCCTATTCAAGAAAGCAGTTTAAAAAACGCATTCAATGTGAAAGAGTGAACTTTTTTATTTTGGCCGTGTATAAGAACAGTTTGTTTTTTAAAAAGTGCATGTCTATCAAATTATTTTTTATGTATATATATTGAATATTTTTGTTGTTTGTCTTTAAAAGCTACATTGTATCTTAGAAGAATCATCAAAATGCGGAACGAAAATGCGTACATTTTCCGCATAAGTTCCACATTTTTTGTGACTGCGGAAAAAATGCGGGAATTTTCAGCATTTGTTCCGCATTTGCAGAAGTATAAAATGGTGATCCATGTTTTTAAAATGTATTATCTTAAAATGAATATAAAGATACTATGTTAAATGTATCTTGTCATAATTTTGACTAGTTCTTAGCTAACCTGAGCAAAAAGTGCTCATGTTGAGCTTTTGCGATCGCCTTTTGTTTTTTCAAATGGCCTGTCCTTATATGGGTATATGGGTATATTTACAATATGTATGTAATCCGATTTCCGCCCAGTATCTAAATTACGCCCGTAATCTAAGTTACGCCCGTAATTTTAACATTCCGCCTGTAATCTGAATTCCGCCCATAAACTGCTTTCCGCCCGTAATTTAAAATTCCGTCCCACCTCATTTACATATTTCGCCCCTGTTTTCCGCCCGGATTACGCCCGGAATCCGCCCGGAATCCGCCCCTCTTCTTAAAATCATATATAGAAAAATACGCCCGGAAATATTTTTTACGCCCGGACTTTGGTTTGCGATTCCGTGCCGATTCCGGGCGGAACATTTCGTACAGGAATGCGGCATGTATTAAATTTAATAAGTATTAATAATGTACAATAAAAACAACAACATTTTATCCATGAAAGTGCATGTTTGTGTGATGCCTACTGCTTAAATGAATAATAGATGACAAAATTCAAATGACTTTTAAATCTGAGAATAAGAATAACTTTATTTAAAAATCATGTACACAATGTTCCATTACCCGTTTTGTTAACCAGGTTTTCCGAAGGAAAAAACTGGTTATTAGATTTGTGAATGTCGGCGGGCGGGCGGGCAGAATGAGCTTGTTCGGGCCATAACTTTTTCATTTATTATGAGACTTTAATCATTTGGCACTTCGAGTTCAAAGGTAAAAAATGGCCATCAATGAGCTTGTCCGGGCCATAACTATGTCGTTTATTATGAGATTTTAAAATCATTTGGCACATTTGTTCACCATCATTGGATGGTGTGTCATGCGTAAGAATATCTGCAACGTCAAGGTCACACTGTGAGCTCAAAGGTCAAAAATGGCCAAAAAAGATCTTGTCCAGGCCATAACTATGTCATTCATTGTGAGATTTTAAAATGACTCAGTTAATTAAATTTGTTCAGTCATTGGATGGCGTGTCATGCAAAAGAATTCAAGAGTTCAAAGGTCAAAATGGCCATTAGCTTCTCTTGTTTTGTGAAGACATCATGCAAAATATTCTGTGTCAATGCAGCATGTGGGGGTATACGTCATGTCTGTGACAAAGCTCTAGTTATAAATATATTTTTTTTTTAAACCTGGTTTTGTGACAATTTTGTCCCTTTTTTGACGATGCTGGAACAGGTCTAAGGTTTGATAACCAGTAAAAAAATTCTTCACAATGGCAACCTATGAAAAAGACCGAGCCAGTCCGATTGAGATAACTCGATTTTTCAGTTACTTCCCTTGGCATTTGCCACTGCATAGGAGATTGCTCGTTGATTTTCGTTGATAACATTCTCCTAGCAGAGTTGTCGTTCGTGTTGATAAAGGTAAATATTAATAGAACAGCATATCCTGGGGAAACAGATTCAATAAGTGTATCAGAACGTTAATTTCAAATTAGTAATTTTACATATATTTTATTTTTATGGACCAATGAAACAATTATATATTTTCTCTATTTTGTTTGATATTTGTTCTCGATTAAGTAAATAAATTGCGAATAGAAACATGTAAAATTAACTTTTTACGTGATCACAAAACAAAAGAATGCGAACAATTTCGAACCTGCAAATTGTAAACGCTGCACTGCTATGATATATATAGATAAAACAACATTTCTTTGCGTAATTGTCCGCCCCGCTAGCGCAGTGGTAAGGACATTCGCTTTTTCACCTTTAGGACACCGGTTCGCGATTCCCGCTCCCAGCGCAATGTTATATTTTGTCTGTTTTGTGGACACCATACCGGACAGGTGTTTTTTCCGGATAATCTCATCCCCCCCCCCCCCCCCCCCGCAGCATTTGACCATATAAAAAATTACAAAGTATTTAACAAATAGCTGGAAATTGCAGCTTTCATTATAAATTCGTCCCAACTGTCGTCAATCTAATCTTATTAGGTAGGAGTGCTGGACACACTCCGGGTCCCAACATTATGCAGCCTCAGGGCGGAGGTAACTCATTACCTTGGAAAAACACAAATACACACACTGGGTGCAGCCTAGACGCTTATTGACACAAACAATGCAACAAACTCAAGTGCGGGCAAAATCATTTAAAATTTACATATTGAATACGATATTCTAACAGAAATTACACAACCACCTAAGTGTATATACCATGTTTGATATTTCGTTCGATTGTTAGATTTCAGCATATACATGTATAAGGTCATTTTGCTATTAGTTAATCCAAATGTTCGTGGGCAAACTCGGATAGTCAAGTGCTCATACGATTGAGCTCACATGGTCCGGCTATGTGCTCATACCAACTTTCGAGAATCATCATGAAGGTATTGCCATACTTTAGTGTTTTATACAGGAAGGAAAAGGGGCGTGGTGCAAAATTTAAAAAAAGGGCACTTTAGCGGGCGACATCCATAAAAAGGGCACAAATATATCTGTATAGCGACTTAATAACAAGCTTTGTTACACACAAACATTGTATGTAGTTTTGAGATTTATTGTTGAATAATTAAACCAACAAAATCCAGAATGTATATTTTATTATGTGTTTTATATTTTCAAGTAGTAACAAAAAACAAGATTAAATGACATGGTGAAATATGCATGTACTAAAATTAAAGTGTTGCCGCATAAAATTGTGAACAGGTATTGTTTTCACTTTGAACTTTCATGACCACGTGTTGTATTGTGTACATTTTATTTTGCAAAAAGTGTAACTAGGAACGGCGCCATACTGTCTTTTGTTCATTGTCAATTAATTCAATACACGTTAATTGGTCTCCGATATAAACTTGTTTTGCTTACAAAGCAATTTGCATCAATTTCTAATTTACGTTTCGTCGAAAGTGGAATGCCAAAATCGGAAAGCGTACGTTGCGACATTCTAAACACGAATGATAAGTGGTACAAGTTCAATATTTTTGTAAAATTCATATCTGTGTTTGCCAATTAACATATTTTGACAAGTTAAAAACGGGTCATAATGTTCTTAATTGAACCAATGGTGCAGGCCTACTACTGTTACAACAATTAACAACTTTTGGCCAAACAGGGTCCAAGACGGGGTATCAACTTCTTTGCAGACATTCACACGTTATTGTAATCAAAACATCGTGACAATAAACAAGCACGTGCTCCAATTAAGCGCGGTCTGCCTAACCATAAAACAGCAAACGTGTTTAGATTGTCGTCTGCTACAATTCATCAACACACATCTACTGTGAGCCTGCACCAATTGTATTGAATAGGAGGCGGTGCGTTATTTTAATCGACAGCTTTAATATGAGCCTGCGCCAATTGTATTTGATAGGAGGCGGAGCGTTATTTTAATCGACAGCTTTAATATGTCACGGGTTGCTATTTTCGGCGTATGGCCAATTTTCAGGAAGTACAGTGGACGTCATGGGGTTTTGTAATCGGCGTATGGAAACAATTATCGGGCGTAATATACGGCCGTACGCCGCTTAGTGCAAGCCCTTAATTTTTATTAACTTAAAACTGTTTTGCATTAAATAGAAATCAAAACAATATTTTACAGATACAACTGGTGTTTTTTTTAATTTAATTACGCGTAAAAATAAATGTTTTGATATAACTGAATTATGCATGAAATGCACAATTTCCACGTGAATAGCATCGAGGTTTTCATCAAGTCTCCTAAGTAACTGTGCACGATTGTATCCGGACCGATTAGTGTTACAAAGACACTGAAATTATCGATTGATATTGACACATGGTTATTCACGCATGACGAATTCACAACCGCGCGAATCTTCGCTGATAATATTCGGCTTAGAAGCTTGGTTAAGAGGCAATTAAGATGTTATCAATAAGGTCGCGCACGGCGAAAAACAAGGCGGTGGCCTTTGAAAAGGGCACCGTGGCGCTGATTTGCTTTGAAAGGGGCAGCGAGGCGCTTCAAAAAAGCGGCGTGGCGCTGCGCCACGCTAAAACAGCCTGGATAAAACACTACATACTTAATGAACAAGAATGTGACCCGCCTCCCAGTTTCGCTCAATGGGTCAAGTTACCCACGGGTACTACTTCCCTGTACCCCTAAAGTTTTTTTCATACCAAAAATGTTTCGTACGCAATTTTTTTTCGTACCAAATTTTTTTTCGTACCCAATATTTTCGTACCCAAATTTTTTATTGTACCCAAATGTTCGTATCAACATACACAATTGTGGTGATATAGATAACCTTAAATTGATGTTTTATATCCATCCTCTTCAAAATCAACGTCACACCAGTACTGCCAGTACTTTGATTATTTTTAACAGATGCATAGTATCATAGTATGCACAGTATTGTAGTAGTTTGTGTACAGTGACCCTGCGTTTATCCGGATCTCAATATTCTGGAAATCTCGCGATGCGGATGAAAGGTAAGGGAAACGGATTTATTATGCAATATTTTGCCCCGTTAAGTCCGGAATCTCGCTCTCCGGATCCGGACGTAGATTTTGCAACACCGATCTGTGTATTTAGCTGTAATTATGTCTCTTTAATCCAGATGCTTCCCAACATTGGGTCTTAATTGCCCACCCGCCGTATAAACAAAAGCGCAATCGCCGAGGCGTAAAGTATTGTTGTTTTAGGCTCAATGGCCAACCCGTCGTTTAAACAAAAGCGCGATCAGTGAGGCGTGTTAGCTAATAGGCATGACTAAACATGATTCGACTCTGACTTTAAAACTAAAATTTATGTCGGCATTACACAATGCATCTTAAATGACACAATGATTTTCTTTAATGTCTTTAATTAGCTGAACACGCAACCAATTTAGACGCTGATTACAATCGGACCATCATCGTGCGTGAAAAGTTGTGCTAGGATTATTTAAGTAATCCATTTAAAACGCATCGAACGTTACGTGACGCTATTTTAATCATTTTCAACATTCTGTTGTATGAGACGGGTTATAAATAAAGATATTAAAACAGTATCACAGTTTTATATTTTTATTTTCATTTGCCTTCAACACCCTTGATTTGTAACTCTGTGATGCCACCAGCTTACAGCTCGGGTTCCAACCATGGCAACGTCTTTTCACTGCGGCAGTATCACACGAGATACACGCAGTCCTCATGGAAAGTGTATACAGCAACGAAATATTGATTCAGTACTAAGCTATCAACGCTTAACTGTGTGATTGTAACATTCACAAAGCTTTAAGTCATATGTGTACATGTACATGTACTAAAATTCGGTTTACTCTGGTTCTCGTCGTACTAATACTTTAGTACCAATACAAAGTGTCAGGGGCAGGTAATCCAGAATAAAATTTGGTTAGGCCTTTTTGTGTTTACATTGTTTAACAACATTTGATTTTTTAAACTAAATAAATGTCTGCGTAACAAGAAAATATCATTCTTGATGCGAAATAAGTATGTAAATTTACATTAACATAAGGTTATGTCATAAGTTAAATAATGAACTCTTGAAACGCCACTGGTTCAATAATCCCAAAGATTCGTTAATCCAGAAAATTCTGCCGGAACGGACGTGTCCGGATAAACGCGAGGTCACTGTATTAGAATTATCTACATGACTTTAATACATGTGGTCTGTATGGTCCGCAAATCTGGGCCGTCTGGGCAGTATGGTCCATGGTCCGTATTATAAGTCTGTATAACATGTTAATCTACTTTCGCTTTTAAATTGCAGTTAGTTGAAAATTTATTTTGTTTAGATTTGATTGTAAAAGTCGAATAAGTTTTAGAGCTTCTAAAATAGTTTGCTATCATTTTGTTTCATGCATTAAGGTGAAATTTTAATTATTTTAATGTGAAAACTGATTTTTGGTGTTTGCTTACGAACAACTAAGGTTAATACCACGTTTTGCAAGCCAGATTGGTAAGAGACGAAAACCTGATAACTTCCACATCCACGCTGAGAAAGAGTTGTCTCATTTATGCCAGAGGTTTCAGTTCTTCCACTATATTCTCAGAAAATGTGTATAATGTTGTCGGCCAGCGTAGCTCAAGCCCAGCCTAAGCTGATCTGGTTGCACATGGCATGTAACACACAGACACCTATTTTTGCATGACATGTTTCTTTGAAAATGTAATTTTTTCTTGTAAATGGAACATCTAACCATGGTCCTTTTAAACAGAAAATTTAAGTCAGACTGTGTTATTTATAGCACCGTGATTGGAAAATTTTGGTTGCATATTCTGGCTGACTGGAAGATTTCCAGACAAGCTGAACACCAATGTCACACACTGATAAATAAATGATTCCTTTTTTTATCTATTATCATGACCCCAATCTATTTTGGTAAGTTTTTCTCACAATCCATTTCTTTCCCTTAAATTAATTCTATATCTTGAGAGCAATACTGAATCATCTACATCAGGTGTTTATTGATAATCCATTCTGTCTTCTCATGACGATTTACTAAACGAGAACTGACCCTTAACTTCTATGTGATGAACTTTAATGCATAACTTTTACAGGGACAAAGTTTGTGTCTATGTTTCGTATGAACATGCGGAGCTTAGTCCGGATTTATCCTTTATGATTTCTCTCGAATCAGCCGATTCAAAATTTGGTTGTAGGGAAGTTGTGGGCCAATTAGTTGTGGGAAATTTCCCCAACATTTTATAGGCTGTTGAGAAAGGTCATTTAAGGTTAAAACCTCGGTTATTATAACAGCTAAGTAGAAAAACTGATTCTAAACTGGGATACACCTGTTCCCTATTAAATTCTTAAGTATGCTTATTGCAAGTCTAAAGTGCTGTAATGATCTAGGGGAGGTTATTGCTGCATTAAGTTGGACTCAACTTTTTCAAAACGATTATCTTGATGCAATCTATAAATAAGGGTTAAGTTTTCATAAAACTCAGTTACTGTTACAGATATTAACCTTAAAACATGCCTTTGCAGTCATTATATCTGAAGATGACTGACAGAAAAAGTACAATATACTACCAAAATGAAAAATATTGTGAGATCCCTGTCTTGGAACAGCGCTTGTGAAATAATGTTGCACAATTTTTAAATGTTTGCCTACATGAGATGGTGTGTCTTGCACCGCATCCACATGGTTACCTTAAATGTCAAGGTCAAAATACAGCACCCTTTTGTGAAAATAAGTTTTCTCAACTCTATTAATTTACCTGCATTGAAGCATGTTATAATAACTTGGTGCAAATATTTACCTATAAGAGACCTTGTGTCAAGCTGTGTAAGAGCAGTGTTGTAACAATCTAGATCAAGGTCAAATTTTGAGGTCAAATGCAAACTATATTGTTAAAGTAAGGGTGTGTGGTCTTAATCTGGACCATGGAACATGGAGGATTTTAAAATACCTGGTAGAATACATTCCATTGAAGGATTTCTAAATAACTTGGCACACATTAATGTGTCAACTCTTTATGTAAAAGTAAGTATTTAAATTATTTTATGAAGGTATTATGCCACAAATGTTGAACTTAGCATGAACTACAGTACAGCTCACGCAAAACCAACAAAATCCGCGGCCATGCAGCGGACACATTCTTTTGTTTTCGAAGTTTCTCCGCATCCACAACGAGTATTCCCTCTGCATCATGCCGAGGCACTCTGCGATAATTCGCGGAGTTACGCCGCGTCTGTTCCTGTCTCGGCATCGATCCGCGGCGTGATAAATCCGCGGCATCACGCAGCGTCTTTACACGCAGCGGTTCGCCGAGAAAAACGTATACAAGTATTGATTTTATACTATAACAAATGTTAAATAATTTTAAATAAACGATTATTAGAAACAGATAAAAATAATAAGTTGATATGTTTTCTTCCTTTCGTCAGCTTCTCTGCATACGGAACTTCATACATAATGATTTTGTAGGTCATTATAACCATATCAATGAACCTTACACAGTTTAATCCCGAACATGATCTTGGAAACGAGACTTGCTTTAAAAAATAGAAAACAAAATATTGATTATCATAAGATTTGCGAAAATACATATGAGAACCAAACAACTACACTGCAACTCCAATATATCGTGGTTGAAGGGGTCCAAAGATCGCAACCGTGATATATCCGGCGCGCGATATAAATTGTAAGGTTATGTATGCATGTATATGTATGCATAAGCATCGTTATGCAATCTCAAAACACGCTATCTACCTACCTTATTCAATTATGTGTTATATCCATATGTTATTCATTGGTAATACACAAAACACTATTCCTTGTGAGTATTTTCAAATGCATATAATTAAATTTGTTATCCGAAAAACATTGCCGAGTTGTATTGTTCAAGAAAGCATGCACAAATTAGACCCATGTACAAAATGACGTCATTCATTCTCATGAAAAGCATGGAAAGCATGGGTTATAATAGTAGCGCGTTTTGACAAACTGAGGGATCTTTACCTCTAAATTAAAAGCAAGTAGTTTACACTGTATCTAACGCACACAGATTGTTGAGATAGGTCAGTATTGACTTGTGACATTTACAGTTATAATTGTGATCACCTTCATGTGTGCACTGGTGCGTTTCGGCAGTTCAAAGCAAATTCAATACAGAATGGTAACACCCGAAATGACCTGTGATGTTTGACAAGAGGGGCTATTGTTTATCGAAGTACACAGGTGTTAAAGTGATGTACAATGTATGCAAACAATCTGGTCAAAACTGGATTATGAATGTTGGATTAAAGTTGGTGAAAAAAGGGAAAAATACTAGCTTGAAACGGATTTTAATTTATCAAATTCTCAGAATAAAACATTTTATTTGGGGATTATGCTCGTCAGATTTTTGGGAGCCATAGCCGATTGGCGATATATTGGACAACGCGATATAACGGACCATGATATATTGGAGTTGCAGTGTATACACATAGAAAACAAATATAAATAATGTTGACAATTTTAATAAAACCATATGTTCGTTTATATTTAGAAATGATTACTTTAACTTCGTCCCGATTTTCAGAAATGGACATCAGTACATGTTGCATCTAAATATAAATTTACGCATTGTATCAGGTGATATACGCATGTTCACCGAGAATACCGCCGTCTCAATTAGTCTGCCATTAAATAAAACAGTAGCAGTACAAAATGCCTTCTGAAAACCGCCGACTGCGTCTTTGTTTTATTGCTCAATCAAGCACCAATAATCCAATATCCTGTGTATTACAAAAACACAAACTTTAGATAAGCACTTGTCGTCTGTCAAAACAATGATTGTATATGTCAGTAAACAAATCGAAGTTATTCTCATTTATGATCTCGGAAACGGGAATTGTTTTAAACATTTAGCATTACGATATTTATTTTCATAAGATTTGCTAAAAACAAAAATTTAATGTGAACCAATGAAATGAAAATGCCGACAAATCAAAAGATTAACCGCCTAATGTTTCAGTATAAAATTCAATATTTTAAGGTGGGGTCTCACTGCATTTTCATTTAATTATGGAAATTTATTTAGGGCATAGATATTATGTTGTGGTAGCAGTCACTAATGTAAAAAAAATGATTTGGGCATTTTGAAATCCGCAATAGATTTACGTTATAATTTTTTATGTCCCCCAACAATATAGTGGGGACATATTGTTTTTGCCCTGTCTGTTGGTCTGTTGGTTTGGTAAAACTTTAACATTTGCCATAACTTTTGCAATATTGAAGATAGCAACTTCATATTTGGCATGCATGTGTACCTCATGGAGCTGCACATTTTGAGTGGTGGAAGGTCAAGGTCATCCTTCAAGGTCAAAGGTAAAAAAAAAGTCAAAGCGGCGCAGAAGAGGACATAGTGTTTCTGACAAACACATTTCTTGTTTGAGGTCATATATTTTGTGTAGACGCACTCTCAATGGACTGAAGTCATCTGTCCAATTATCATCTGCAGCCTCAGCATCGGGAATAATGTCATCATCGGACAAATCACCGACTTCAATATCAGAGTCAAACTCTGAGAAACCAGAAAACTCAGACTCGTCAGAGTCACTGTCAAATAACTGATCTCAGTAATCAGCCATGGTAACAGAATAAATCTGTGCAAATAATACGAGGATATAACAAGTATTACAAGCTTATGCGAATGCAATAGGAAATGCAGTGAGAACCGCTAAAATATCGAATTTTATACTGAAACATTAGGCGGTTAATCTTTTGATTTGTCGGCATTTTGTTTCATTTCAGACTCCATGCAGTTTTCAGATCATAATCTCAGTGCTTTATTACCCGAACTTGTTAGTTTCTCGACACATGTGCTGCTGAAAATAGCCACCCAGTTTGCGTTTTATGGCCCAAACAAGCACAAAGTGTCTAATCTCCCGTGTGTTTTATCCCTAAATGTTAGATAAGCACGTGCACTACATGTATTAATTATTATGTTGGTCAGTACAAAAGGCCTTCTGAAAACCGCCGACTGCGTCTTTGTTTTATAGTTCAATCAAGCACCAATAATCCAATATCCTGTGTATTACTAAAACACAAACTTTAGATAAGCATGTGTCGTCTGTCAAAACAATGATTGTATATGTCAGTAAACATATCAAAGTAATTCTCGTATATGATCTCGGAAACGGGAATTGCTTTAAACATTTAGCATTACGATTTTTATTTTCATAAGATTTGCTAAAAACAAATATCAACCAAACAAACATACACAGACAAAACAAAATATAAATAATTATGACAAATTAAATGAAAAAAAACGTTGGTTTATTTTCAAAAAATCGCTTTTACTTTCTCCCAATTTCCAGAAAATGACTTAAACATGTTGCATAAAATCTAAATAAAGATGAAGCCGTTAATTGGTCGTTGTAAAAGAATATGAACTTTTCACGGCACTTTGTGTGCAATCAGATACAGTACAACAATTGTTGCAATATTAAACAAACTAAAATATGAAAATGATACAGCATTTTTGACTTTTATTTTATTCAGGAAAATGTCAAAATCACTTGCGAGATACCCCAATACTCAAATGGAAATTCACTACAAAGCTTTTACAATGTTGTCTGTGCTATGCAGTTTTTGTGTATAAATAAATATACCCACGCCTATTTTCGCGCGGTTTTTGTTAAGACAAACACTGGACACAAAAATATCATGGGCATATACATGTATTTATTT
The DNA here is from genome assembly GCF_020536995.1 of Dreissena polymorpha. Lineage (NCBI taxonomy): Eukaryota > Metazoa > Mollusca > Bivalvia > Myida > Dreissenidae > Dreissena > Dreissena polymorpha. The sequence continues at coordinate 4,803,144 of NC_068359.1, read as the reverse complement.
GTGGCTACAATTTGTAACAGGACATCAACTGTACACGATGCGCGCACACCACATTCAGTTATTTACGCGGTGTGCGGTAAAAATGCCAGAGGTAAAAAAGCCATAAGTAAAAATGCCAGAGGTAAAAATGCCAGGGGTAAAAATGTCATAGGTAAAATGGTAAAAATGCCATAGGTAAAAATGCCAGAGGTAAAAATGCCAGATGCTATATAGAAAAATCGAGTTTTGAGCAATATTTTTAAGGATATTGAGAACCGGTATTGATGGAATAACATTCTATGTTAATGTTACTTATTACATTTTTTTACTAATTGAACATGCTATATTTATTCTTAATTTAGACTGTAATTTAGTGTTTTTTTTCGTAATTTATTCATTATGTTTATTGAGCAATAGGATAATTAATATTGGATATATTAGATAATTAGAGTCAATAACATTGACTTATTTGCATACCCCTCAATGTCTTGATAAATTGTATAAACTTCAGCTAGCAATATAGGTGGACAAGAAATGCAAGAACAACCAAGACACATTTGCATCTTAATTTCGGATCTCTAGATTTACTGAGAGCGCGCATTTTCGGTAATAGTACCAAAAGCGATATGCAGTTAAATATTATATACAAAATTTCAGTGGTGGGAAGAAAATTAACTCTCTAATAAATCTATATATTATCGGCTCTTAGTTTTAATGCTTTAATACAGAAATAAGCTAGACGTATGAATATATATTTTCTGGTCTCATTTAATAATAAATGTAAACATAATAACCATCAAAACCCTGCTTGTTTGTCACATTGCTTTAATAATAATAATTTATTGTCCTCAAAAATCAAAAGATTCAATTCCAACAATAATCAAAGCGCTGAAGGCACTGAAGATGTTCGCTATTGCATAATTTAACACGCAATTCATTTTTGAAAATCAATCGCAAGTTTGAAATTAACACACGCCATTCAACTTTATAAATAGTGTGTCATAGCGCACGGGTCGAGTTTTGTGTGCACTTTTTATTATTTCATAGAAATAACTAAGACAAAATAAAAACAACATGCCTTTTGGAAGTTCTGAAAGCATAGAAAGTATGATGAAAATGGTAATGAGAACTTAATATGAAGAAAATTTGCAGTCACCATCATATTAAAGGAATATTTTTTCTAATATCAAATGACTATCTCACCAAGAATATAAATTCATAATGAAAGTTCCATGTACAAAACTTTTGATTTTTGACACCATATGCATATTCAAAATATACAATAATATTCGTATCTTGTATATGGAGATATAAAAGTATATAAACATTGCTGTTTATGCTTTACTTGTTACCCGAGCAGTTCACACGGTGTCAACAACGCTAACATAAACATAGGTATAGAGCACTAATGCGCTTTAAGGCGTAGCTGTTTCAGTTTTCATCTTAGTGTCTTTTACATAACGCCAACAGACACGCATGAATATTTTCGAATATTTAATAAGCTGATTCAAGATACAACCTCTGAATTTTTGCTACATCACTGCGTATGTGCTCAATTCAAAGGATGTAGCACTGTTCAGTGTAAGGAATTCCGGACTACTCTCTGTGTGCTCAAACGACACAAATTGTGGCCCTGTTACAATTATGCGTTACAATCCATCTCGCAGAATTTCACTTTCGCCTCCAAGATGAGAAAACAATCATTAGCGAAATTGTATAGTGTCACGATAAGAGAAAATCGTTTAATTATCATACCACAATGTTTACCGTACTTGGTCAGCACGTCTGGAAATCATTCCTTAAAGTGTGGATAGGCTGCCATTATTAACAAGTTTGCTATTTTGAATTCAATTATGTATCAAAAAGCATTGTTCTTAAATGTGGCATTTTCAATTCGCAATGAGATTTGTAATGACCCTCGTCATGCGAAAATGGGTCTTATTCCATATGCGCCCATCATATAAATAGCCCACTCAGCTATCCCTCCTTCTGGTAAGGAGAAACATAACATATTGAGTGATTTGAAAGCAAACAGCATCGCCTATGGCCTGACTGCACAAAAGCACATGTTGGGTTTAACAAACGCTTGCCGAAACGCATAAGACCCATTTTTGCATGACGGCGCTATTGACGTGTGATTTAAATGTGTCAAAAGAAAACTGCGTTTAAATCAAATATAAACATACGATATATTTCGATAATGAAGAAAGATACTCATAACAAGGCATATGAGGACACATATGAAGTGCTCTCCCGTAGTATATTTTTTATTTACTCACACTAATGTGTGGTTTGACAATGCTAACACACATTTTATGCGGTGAATATGCAGCTTACACAGTAAAAAACACAACACAATAGTTTAACTTTTGTTTAATTGTATTAAATTATTTAGAAAAGTAAATTGCTAACTTTATTTCCAAGTCAGCGTATACGCCGACTACATTTTTCAAAGACATTTATTGTTATAAATATATTTAATATAATATATTTAGTTGTTTTCGGTTTTAGCGATTATAAAGCATTTTCAAGGTTGCCTATAGTATGCCTGTAGTAATTTATGAACTCATATCCATATAACCCGTAAACTTTCCTTTGTTTATCGACAGGCGCATCTATTAATAGCCTCATATCATGAATGCCAAAACACCCGCGAAAAAGAACCACGTGACCAAATAGGACGCTAAACACAAATACCATGCGACTACGACTTTTATTATTTAAGAACGCTCAGCAATTCCTTTGAAGCCGGAGCCTTGTGATTGCTATTACGTAAAGAATTGACCTCTAAATGAAGTAAGCAAAGGAAACGCAGCACCTAATTGACCCATTCCTTCTATGGCAGATTGAATTTTACTAATGTATGGTTGCCTATTATAACACACATTATAATGCGGTAAATATGCGACTAACAAGTAAAAAACACTATAATTAAACTTTTGTTTTGAATTAAGTATTTTAGAAACCAAAATTCCAAACCTTATTTCTAAACAGCAAGACTACATTTTTTAGAGAATATTCTTGTTATATTTAAATGTTTTTTAACAGTTTCAGCGATAATGAAACATTTTTTATGTTGTCTATCGTATTCATGTAATAATTGTTGAACTCATGGTCAACGTATTATTAATTGAGACCTGTGAATATAAACAAGCGTAACCTTATACTAGTGCGTTATTCTCACCCGGACTCCCCTTTGTTTATCGCCAGCCTCAGAGTTATGAATGAGATAAGCAAAAATACTACGTCACACAGACGCAGCAGAAAGTGGACTATTTTAATCATTCATAAACAATCTCCTCCGCGACACGTACAATACGATCATTGTTTTTTTATTCTTTTCTATAAAACATTATTCGAAACAATTGCATTTAACACGATATTAATATAATGTTTCCATTTGTGAATAAACATAATTGGAGAACTCAAACCTCTTGCATAAATTATACAACTCTTTCTTGCGCCTAGTAAGCGGGAATGGGTTAATCGTACCTAGGCCGTACTGACCTGAATTTTACACTAAGCACTTTAGACGGTCGCTAAAGCGACCATCTAAAAATCAAAAAGCTTTTAAAAGGAATATAACATGTTCAATTAAAAAAATGTTTCCATAACGTAAGCAAAGAATGTAATTCCTACAATACTCAATATCCTGAAAAAAAATGCTCAAAACTCTATTTTACTAAATGACATCTGGCATTTTTACCTCTGGCATTTTTACCACTTTACTTCTGGCATTTTTACCTCTGGCATTTTTACCTATGGCATTTTTACCTCTGGCATTTTTACCTACATTATATTTACGCCTGTTGGAATCACTGTTACCCTTGTCCCCATTGGACACCTATTTCATCAAATCTTTAAATAGAAACATATGCCGAAATTCATTTGATACTTTAAAAAAATGTTGGATGTCTGTGTTCATGAGTTTTCTTGCGCATTTTTGTCGTCAATATTAATCAGAATTTGCATTTGAAAATGGACATTGGGAATACATACACGGGATTATTGGGTAATGGATAGAGACCGAAAAATTTGCATGTATGCGGTAATTGAAAGAGACGGTAATAAACGCATGTATCGGGGAATCAATAGACTCAGGATTATACGCATCTATCAGTGAAAGGGTTAAAAAACAGTTAATAAAGATAATTTGGCCAGATGATGCAAAATCTAATTGTCAATGTATTATGTAGTGAATTGTTTCACAACGTAATAACGCTCCATGTAATAAACATTATGATGCAAAACTCGGAATCAATTTCTATCCAAGGTACATGTACATTGTAAATTATAGTTAGTAAGATTGTCCGCCGAGTGACTCGGCATCATCAACAAATTCCTCGGCATCATGCCGAGGCGTGTCATGGAGGCGAGATGCGGAGTGCCTCGGCGGACAGACGCGGCTACTCTGCGACCAGATGGTCGATTCCGAGTCGACTCCGCCAACACAAGATGGCGTCTGACTCCGCGGATAGCGGAATATGTTTGTTTTGTGTGAGCTGTACTGTACATTGTTATCTTGTATGTTTGTGGCCCTGTTACAATTATGCGTTACAATCCATCTCGCAGAATTTCACTTTCGCCTCCAAGATGAGAAAACAATCATTAGCGAAATTGTATAGTGTCACGATAAGAGAAAATCGTTTAATTATCATACCACAATGTTTACCGTACTTGGTCAGCACGTCTGGAAATCATTCCTTAAAGTGTGGATAGGCTGCCATTATTAACAAGTTTGCTATTTTGAATTCAATTATGTATCAAAAAGCATTGTTCTTAAATGTGGCATTTTCAATTCGCAATGAGATTTGTAATGACCCTCGTCATGCGAAAATGGGTCTTATTCCATATGCGCCCATCATATAAATAGCCCACTCAGCTATCCCTCCTTCTGGTAAGGAGAAACATAACATATTGAGTGATTTGAAAGCGAACAGCATCGCCTATGGCCTGACTGCACAAAAGCACATGTTGGGTTTAACAAACGCTTGCCGAAACGCATAAGACCCATTTTTGCATGACGGCGCTATTGACGTGTGATTTAAATGTGTCAAAAGAAAACTGCGTTTAAATCAAATATAAACATACGATATATTTCGATAATGAAGAAAGATACTCATAACAAGGCATATGAGGACACATATGAAGTGCTCTCCCGTAGTATATTTTTTATTTACTCACACTAATGTGTGGTTTGACAATGCTAACACACATTTTATGCGGTGAATATGCAGCTTACAAGTAAAAAACACAACACAATAGTTTAACTTTTGTTTAATTGTATTAAATTATTTAGAAAAGTAAATTGCTAACTTTATTTCCAAGTCAGCGTATACGCCGACTACATTTTTCAAAGACATTTATTGTTATAAATATATTTAATGTAATATATTTAGTTGTTTTCGGTTTTAGCGATTATAAAGCATTTTCAAGGTTGCCTATAGTATGCCTGTAGTAATTTATGAACTCATATCCATATAACCCGTAAACTTTCCTTTGTTTATCGACAGGCGCATCTATTAATAGCCTCATATCATGAATGCCAAAACACCCGCGAAAAAGAACCACGTGACCAAATAGGACGCTAAACACAAATACCATGCGACTACGACTTTTATTATTTAAGAACGCTCAGCAATTCCTTTGAAGCCGGAGCCTTGTGATTGCTATTACGTAAAGAATTGACCTCTAAATGAAGTAAGCAAAGGAAACGCAGCACCTAATTGACCCATTCCTTCTATGGCAGATTGAATTTTACTAATGTATGGTTGCCTATTATAACACACATTATAATGCGGTAAATATGCGACTAACAAGTAAAAAACACTATAATTAAACTTTTGTTTTGAATTAAGTATTTTAGAAACCAAAATTCCAAACCTTATTTCTAAACAGCAAGACTACATTTTTTAGAGAATATTCTTGTTATATTTAAATGTTTTTTAACAGTTTCAGCGATAATGAAACATTTTTTATGTTGTCTATCGTATTCATGTAATAATTGTTGAACTCATGGTCAACGTATTATTAATTGAGACCTGTGAATATAAACAAGCGTAACCTTATACTAGTGCGTTATTCTCACCCGGACTCCCCTTTGTTTATCGCCAGCCTCAGAGTTATGAATGAGATAAGCAAAAATACTACGTCACACAGACGCAGCAGAAAGTGGACTATTTTAATCATTCATAAACAATCTCCTCCGCGACACGTACAATACGATCATTGTTTTTTTATTCTTTTCTATAAAACATTATTCGAAACAATTGCATTTAACACGATATTAATATAATGTTTCCATTTGTGAATAAACATAATTGGAGAACTCAAACCTCTTGCATAAATTATACAACTCTTTCTTGCGCCTAGTAAGCGGGAATGGGTTAATCGTACCTAGGCCGTACTGACCTGAATTTTACACTAAGCACTTTAGACGGTCGCTAAAGCGACCATCTAAAAATCAAAAAGCTTTTAAAAGGAATATAACATGTTCAATTAAAAAAATGTTTCCATAACGTAAGCAAAGAATGTAATTCCTACAATACTCAATATCCTGAAAAAAAATGCTCAAAACTCTATTTTACTAAATGACATCTGGCATTTTTACCTCTGGCATTTTTACCACTTTACTTCTGGCATTTTTACCTCTGGCATTTTTACCTATGGCATTTTTACCTCTGGCATTTTTACCTACATTATATTTACGCCTGTTGGAATCACTGTTACCCTTGTCCCCATTGGACACCTATTTCATCAAATCTTTAAATAGAAACATATGCCGAAATTCATTTGATACTTTAAAAAAATGTTGGATGTCTGTGTTCATGAGTTTTCTTGCGCATTTTTGTCGTCAATATTAATCAGAATTTGCATTTGAAAATGGACATTGGGAATACATACACGGGATTATTGGGTAATGGATAGAGACCGAAAAATTTGCATGTATGCGGTAATTGAAAGAGACGGTAATAAACGCATGTATCGGGGAATCAATAGACTCAGGATTATACGCATCTATCAGTGAAAGGGTTAAAAAACAGTTAATAAAGATAATTTGGCCAGATGATGCAAAATCTAATTGTCAATGTATTATGTAGTGAATTGTTTCACAACGTAATAACGCTCCATGTAATAAACATTATGATGCAAAACTCGGAATCAATTTCTATCCAAGGTACATGTACATTGTAAATTATAGTTAGTAAGATTGTCCGCCGAGTGACTCGGCATCATCAACAAATTCCTCGGCATCATGCCGAGGCGTGTCATGGAGGCGAGATGCGGAGTGCCTCGGCGGACAGACGCGGCTACTCTGCGACCAGATGGTCGATTCCGAGTCGACTCCGCCAACACAAGATGGCGTCTGACTCCGCGGATAGCGGAATATGTTTGTTTTGTGTGAGCTGTACTGTACATTGTTATCTTGTATGTTTTACTAAGAATGCATCATTGATTGTCAAAGCTGAATGTCTGTCTTTAAGAAATAATTTGTGATTAAATGGACATTAAGAAAAGTGGCATTCTTAGATTACTAGCGTATTATTTACCATTTAAAGAGTATAATTATGGCAAGGTTACCTACTTCTGTTTGTTGGTATGCATTCCCCATCATAGAAGCATTTTCAGTAAAAATGCTTTTCCCCATTATTGAGTTCCCCGTTGCACTTTTTCCATGGCCAGAAAGTCCAATGAGCAGGATTCTTAGATCTAAAAGAACAGAAACCTAATTTATATAATATTGTTTAAGAATATCATATTAAAACACAATTTATTAAAACTAAGTTTCAAAGAGAATCAGATACTGCCCTGAGAGTTTATTTGAAGGTTTGTAGCTTCTGTGGTCTCCCTATGTCCAGCTTCTGTAGTTGTGTGTCATGTATTGTTGATCATCAACATTTTGCTTTTCACCATTCTACAGGCCATAATTTCAATCCAATCTTGATGAAACTTAGTCAGTATGTACATCTTTACAATATCTACACAAAGTTTGAATCTGGGTGAAATGGGTGAAACAAACTAGGGCACCAGGTCAAATCTTTGAATAACCTTGTAACCATTCTAGAGGCCCCATTTATGGCTCAATCTTGTTGTAACTTAAGTTATACATGTAGTATTTTCTTTTCAATATCTAGGACAAGATGAAATCTGAGTCTTGTTTATAAAAAAGGCAATATTTATTACTCATCTTGATGAAACTTTGTCAGAATGTTTAGCTTAACAAAATCCAAGGTTGAATAAAGGTCAAAAGCATAAAAAACTAGGTCACCAAGTCAAATCTTAGAAAACCCTTTTAACTACTATATAAATCAGATTGATGACTCAGTCTCTTATGAAACTTTTTTGTCAGAATGTTTATTATTACAAAATCAAGGCAGAGTATGTCCCCCAAGTCAAATCCTAGAAAGACGTTGTTTGCAACTGTAGAGGCCAATTTTATTACTTAATTTTGGTGACACTTTGTCAGAATGTTTATCTTTACAATATGTAGGCTTTCAATCATGTGCATAAAAAACTAGGTCACTAGTTCAAATGATAAAAGAACCTTGTTACCAATCTATAGGCTACATTTATGACTCATTCTTTAAGTGCAGAGAACAAGAATTTTACCTGATATTTGAATCTCTGGAATATCTTTCCAAAGTTTCCTGATATGCCAGCACACAGAATGAATACTGTTCAGTTACAGGTATGTTTTTCACAGGAATACAAGTTAGGGCATTAACTTGAAGCGCAAAAGTAATATTTTCTTAAAAAATATTTTTTCAATGTCTATTAAATGTTCAAAGTAATGCAAATGGTTGCAAAGGACTCTGTTATAGTGATTACCTTCTTTGGACCGCCCATGTTGCAAAGCAGAGACCTGAGTATGACCAAAGTCTTTTGACTTTTGTTCCATCTCCCTTGTAAGTTTGTTTGCAAAATGTGGTCGGAAAGACTTTGCATTTGCTGTATCCACTGCTGTTAAAATATTCCATACCATTTTTTCTTTAATGTCTTTAGAAGCTCTATTATCAATAAACAACAGTTTGTCTTGACATCGTTTTCTGAGCAATTGAAATGCTTTCACACCTTCATCTTCAGGCTTTTTTTCCGCACCTGTAAGGTAGTTTTTCATGTCTTCTTCTGATTCCATGTTAGTAAAAAGGACAAATAAATATTGATCAACACCTCTTCCAAAAACTTTTAAGAAAATTTCCACAGTTTTGACCATTTCCGGAGTAAACCGATCTGAATGCAGTACTAAGAAGATGGCATTGAAGCCAGGCAATGTCATCCCTATACACTTTGCTATTTGTTCATACACAAATTGGTCCTGGTAGGCTGTGGATGTATCACATATTCCTGGAGTGTCCACAACCTCTAACATTCTTCCAAATCTTTTTTTTACCTGCAGAAAATCAGTTACTAATTTATCAATGTTAATCAACATGCAAATCAACCTAAAAAATATGCGTTATGAACATTTTATTTAAATCCCCAAAACATTTTATATTGCACTTTCGAGACATTGCCTCAATAGCTCAGTTGAGCAAATAGAACTCAATGGGATCTTTAAGAATACACTGTAACTCTAATATAACCCGCTCAGTTATAACGCTGAATCCAATATAACGCGGGTGGTTCTTGGCTCCCATTTATCCTCCAACCTTCCATTTCAGTCTTAATGTGGCGGGGTCCGATGTGCTTATTGTATAATGTATCAATTTTAATTGATAAGAGACTAACCATTACTTGGGAATTTGACAGTTTTAGTGTGAATATCTTTTGTTCAGTGCAATACAGGTGTGAAAATAGCTTGTGTTTCTTGTATATGATATCGATGTTTTTGATCATTGACAGCTTTGTTTTATGATACATGTTTCAAATCATGGTTATTTATCAACAATATAAATTTAAATATTGTCTGCTAAATGCAATTCAAAAAGTAACAGGCAAAGAGAAATTTAATTAGCAACCAAGAAAATTAGTTCCATCAAAAGGAAGGGTAATTGTTGTAAATTCACTTTCATTTTTGCGCGATTTTCAGGAAATCCCTGGGAAGCACGTTTTTTGCTTGACTGAGTATGACACAATACAATATTGCTCTGTATCGTATGGCATTCAATCTAATTTAAACCCACTTGTTCATTGGTTGTTACAATTAAATCTGAACAGTGCACTATGAAACTGCTGTCCCATAATGCACTGTACATGTTACACTTCCAAAAAGTGTTGTATGTTTGTTTTTATGAAATTCTTAAACACATTTATCGTCATAAATGGTCAGAATATATTTTTTTCAATTTATGTATTAATTATGTAGGATAATCGGATATATATGCACATATGAAAAGCGCTATGAATACAGTTATCGATATTGTAGGGTTTATATGCATGTATTGGTGAATGACAACACACCCTTGCAATAATTTATGAATGCTCAGAACTTGTAACGCTAATCCGATTATAACACTGTCTTGAGACTTGAACCCCGTCATGTGCATTATATTGAAGTTACAGTGTACTATGATGTCTGTCGTCTGTCAATCAATGTGTAGAAACATGCATAAACGCTTGAACTGCTTGTCAAATTATAAGGAAACTTCACAAAATGCATCCTTTGGTGACACTTTTTCAAAGATATTAAAAAAAATCCTGTCCTCAGCATATGTTGTGTGACAAAGAAGAAAAAGAGTTTCAAAGTAGAAACTTAAAAAAATCCTCTGAAAATGCAAGGCCCAGGTGTTTAATATTTGGTTTATAACATCACACAGCAGTTGTTTACCCCCCAAAAAGTCAAATCAAGTCTGGGAGTTTAAATTTAACCCACATGGGGTCACTTGTTTTTCTTCTATGTATAAACTGGTACTCCAATATAATGCGGTCAATAGGGTCCAAGCTGCGAACCTGCATTATAAAAAACACACAAGTTTTGTGATAATTAAGAATGTGCAATAAATGTTGCTATGATGGGTGTATAGTTTATCATATCATTTTGCAATATGCAGTGATTTTTTTCACCCAATTGGGAACGGGTCCGGTACCCATGCCATTGGGAATTTTTCGCGTTGTGAAATCACCAAATTGGGAAAAAAATGAGTCGCAAAATCTTCCAATTGGGAAAAATCAAGTTGTGAATTGTACCAATTGAAGAATGGTATTTTTATGACTTTGTTTAACTTTTGTCAGCTTTAAATTACACAGGAAAGCAACATTAACTTTTATTCACAGTCGTGCACAAACAACATGAACATGCTATCAGAACACAGATTGTTACAGAGTTTTCTGTTTTTATCTGCTTTAAATATATCAAGAATTGCGTCTTTCTGGGCTAATGAGAGTCGAAACACCCCCAGGCTGCATAGCTTTATTTGAGCACTAAGTGTTTATTTTTGTTGCAGTGTACTGAAGGGAATGGGTTGACAAAACAGTTGCCGAACTTTTTACGATATTTAACACATTTAAGTAATTTAAGATATGTACCGGTAGCACCTTTTCATCACATATTTATCGTCATTGTATTATCATCATCCCTTAGAATGACTGCTTTTGTAACAAGACACAATCTTAATGCATGGAACATCTAGTATATCTATTACAGTTTACCCGAATACTGTACATGTCCAATATATGTACACTTGAGAATGCCTTACCTGTTTAACTTTAATAATCCAAATTTTCCTTGTTGTTATCTCAGGTTTAACAAACCTTATCAAACGTTTGTTTAATCCAGTTAATGCTTTCTCCATTATTGAATCACCGTTACTTGTAATTTGAATCGCCAGCTTTGAATTGAACGCGGGTTGAATGTTACAATACGTCCGCCATTTGCAATGTCGAAGGTCATGACGTAGCAACTTAATTCTACTCGGATAATTTATAGCTAATCCAGGAAATGTGTTTTCTCAATGTCTATTGTGTAGTATAAGGACTTGTTAGTATAAATAATGAACTGTGATTCCAGTTAATATAAGATGGGTGTTACTCGTAATTATGGGTGGATTAACAAACTGACAGTCATTGATTGAGAAGTCATATCGGCCGCAACTTAAAACGGTCTCGAAATAAGTCAAGTTGGCGTTTACGGGGAATGTTTACTCGATTTTGATTGGGATTTTTGTATTTTTTTCGGAAATTCGGACGGGTCCGGTTCATTTTGGGAACGGGTCCGTAGGTCATTGGGAACGGGTCCGTTTACCGGACCCGTCCAAGGAAGGAAAAAAAAAACTGATATGTATATAAACCCTATTACATAGATATTGCATACATACAGCTTTTTGTGAATATTTATATATCAGATAATCACATATGAACATGTTTTCTATTTTAATAAAATCTGGCCATGCATTCTTGACAATAAATGAAGTTTAAGAATTTCAGGAACACAAACATGTTCCATTTACTGCAAGTGTGACATACAAAATGAGTTGTTGGATTTTTTTTTGCCAATTGAACTAGTGTTAATCAAATTATGCAGTCTGCGTGAATGGCCACTATTATAATCGACCAGTCAAAAAGTTAATTTAAAATTTGAATGAATAAATGAATGTTATATGTACAAACTTTTCTCTGAAGAACATGCGATAGTAAAAGTTGTTTTGCAAAAAGAAAGATATTCAACACATGTAACAATTTATTACATCATAAGAAAGATCTTTTTTAAATATCCTGTATGTACAGAATATTGCATATAATAAATTCTAACACATTTAAGTCCACAATTTTTGTATGCATTAAATATAATACATCAAAACAAACGCATGCAATTAAAAATGACATGAACACTTAAAAAGTTCAAAACATCAACTGGAACAAGTAACATTATTACTTAACATTCAGACACTTTGGCTTTAAAAAACCCCCATCAGATTCCTGTGTTTTCATCACTCAGACTGGGGCTCATTCCAGTGCAATTATGTTTTATAGATGCAGGTCTGCGCCGGTGTTCTGTTTGAAGAGGTCTCTAGCTATTGTAGTATAGAGGCATTTTACAACTGATGACATGGCAGGAAGCAGCTCCATTACCTGTTTGTCATCCTTGGCAGTGCTCACATGTACATCCGTACACTTCTGTGTCGCTTCTGTCACAATCTCTTTGTCTGTCAAATGTGTTGTGGTCACAAGATCTTTCTTGATTTTCAACCTCTCTTCTATATCATTTTCTGAGAAGCAAAACTCTGCACAAGTGTCAAGCAAACATCTGCGTTGGAGAACGCTTTTCATTCTGCAAGGTTTGTCCCTTTGTTAACATCAGCAGCGCTGAATCCCTTGAATTCCTTACAACTATTTTCAGCTTCATCATCCAAGAATACTTTCTCTGGGCACCTCTTCCCAAGTGCTGGCAAACATGTAGATAGCCTCCTTTATCGTCAGCTTAGCCAGAAAGTCTGTTTGATTCTTTTTTCGCCATTCCATGGTGTGTTGAGACTGAAGAGATTACAAGATGACAGAAAAACTTACGCAGATTTCTACTTTCTGTGCTATTTATATTTCATAGCTGGTGCTATCATATTGACAAACTGCGATAGCAAGAACATTTTAATTAACTTTAATTTTATAATTATCTACTTGCACTAACCTTATTTAAGGGGGCGGGCGGGCCGTTGGGCGGGCCGGTGGGCAGGTGGGCGGGCGGGCGGAACAAGCTTGTCCGGGCGATAACTTTTTCGTTCATTGTGAGATTTTAAAATCATTTGGCACATTTGTTCACCATCATTAGACGGTGTGTCGCGCGAAAGAGTTACGTTCATATCTCCAAGGTCAAGGTCATACTTTGAGTTCAAAGGTCAAAAATGGCCATAAATGAGCTTGTCCTGGCTAAATTATGTAATTGATTGTGAGATCTAAAATCATTTGGCACATTTGTTCACCATGATTGGACGGTGTGTCGCACGAAAGAATTATGTCAATATCTCCAAGGTCAAGGTGGCCACAACTAAAAATAGATTTATTTTGAAAAAAGGGGGTTAATTATAAACAATCAGTTCAGTTTGAGTTGTCTCCCTTTATCAGACTTTTTTTTCAAATTGAAGCCCTTGTTTTGTGACAATTTTGTCCCTTGTTGATTCCATGTTATAACAGAGTGCGCTTTATTGGAGTTACAGTGTACACTGAAAAGATTGAATTTTTTTTCTTCTGAAACATCAAGGCCTAATCGGTAAGTATTAGGCATGTAACATTGAATGGTAGTCTTTAACCAATGTTATCAATTCATGTCCCTTGGGTCAAAATTGTCTCCACCCAGGGAGTCACTTGGTTTAATGGTATGAATATGATGAGTGAACACTTAATGTAAAATTGCAAAGCCATGATAGGTTTGGTATTTTGCATGCATAACTGTATTATGGTCATCTACATCCTTCAAATCATGCTCTTCAGGTTAAAATTGGCCAAGCAGTGAGGGTTACTTTTTATACACCCGGTAGAGTGGCATATAGCATTCGCACTGTCCTTCCATCTTTTCATCCATTCGGCATTCTGTTTTCGGAGATTTTATCCTAAATACTTTCAGATATTTACTCGATTTTTGGTGTATGTGTCTACCTGCATGACTTAGAAAAGTTTTGTTCCAGTCCATTTATTTTTGACAAAGATACTGGCTAAGTATTTCTTTAAAATAACCCTTTTCTGGATATTTTCTGAAACACTTTGAGATACTTACCTGAGTTTTGGTTTCTGAGTCTATCTGCATGACTTTAAGATAAAGGCTGAGTTTTGTTCTGGTCAATTGTTACTTTACAATTTTACAAGGCGTGGAATTTTCTATTAATTGACAGTTTCCCAGACTTTTTTGGGAATAGCTGTTGCTTGACTTCAAAATGCTGTCAGGGCAATTGTGTTTCCCAAACACAGCTCTTGTCCAATTATATGTATGTAGTCAATGTATTTGAAACCTTTTTTGAAACCTCAAGGCCAAAAGGTTTGGAATGTAACATACTGAATAGCAGTGATCTACCAAGTTTGTTAAGATAACACCACAGGTGTTAAAATTTGCTCATCCCAAAAGGTCACTTGTAAGAGATAAAGATATGTAAGGCATCATGTTTTTCTCTTTTAATTTTGACTGTCTCCAAAAGCAAACAAATATATTAGCCAAGTATGGGGCCTTCATGATTTTTTTTTAGGAGTTATGGTCCTATGTTTGAAATTACATTCTATTTGGATATGATCCTCTTACATTTGCATGAGATATTAGATTACAAAAGTTTACAGTACAAAGGTTATACACCTTTTTTCGGCGTAAGCTGCATTAAGCCAGCTTTTCACCCTGACTTGACCTTTGTAAGTGTCCAATAATACTCAAATAAAATTTCCCGCGGCTAGGTACGAATGAATACACTTCATTTATTCCATTGGCTGATTTGAGTATAACACCAGAACATTGGAAACATATCCGCGTCTTTGTAACACTGTTTAACTGCATGAAACAATTTTATCTCTAATGAAAAGGCTCAATAGATAGAACAGTTTTACAATCAATTTTCGACATAAATACAGTTTGTGCGTTCACCTTTTATTTTCAGAGAATTAACAGCGCAAAAGCGTTTATACTAAAGGCTATGTTGTCATATTTAGTACTTACTTGCATTGCATTTAAACCCGCGAGGTTTCGGGTCATTACGCGGCCATTTGTGAAAGTCAGAGTTTATATACAGTTCATCACCAGAGTTCGCAGAAGGGGTTGCGATCATTGTGTTACACCGGTCTTACTGACAATAACGTAGTGACTGTAATGCATTGCATTCCAATCCGCAAGGTATCAAGGTCAGTTTGCGGTCAGTTGCAGAAATCTTTATATAAACGCCGTCTCGTAAACTTTGTGCACTTGAAGTCTGTTTTGATCAGAGAGATACTAAATAAAGATATTCGGCGATATTATTGTGGTATGTCAATCATCGATTTTTAATATGGTTTCAACATTTGCATGATAAGGACCAATTTTGATAAAATTAATTAGAAATATTTATCCATTTGGACCAGTTTATTAAGCATGAGCACAATAATTCACTATACTATAATTATGCAATTAAATAAGATTCGAGTATTGCCGGCTGACCTATATGCACTCGTTTATTTTCATGTTTCTTGTGTTTTTCTATTCTGTAAATATAGATATCTGAGTAATAAATCACATAAAGCAAAATAAGCCACGAAATCTGGCGCAGCACCCCGTAATTGATTTTCTTATGATGTAGCTAAGAACTGCGCAGAAAAAAGGCATCCGCTACTTTTTATCTCATAGAGATAACTTTTGATCGTTCATAAACATCGACCACAATCAACGCCGTATATCTTTTTTAAAGATATTTCTTGTCAACTTTAACTTTCTATAACAGCATGCTCTATATTAAGACATTTATATGGTGGCATAGCGTGACAGCCGTTTTTTGACATAAAACTGTTTCACTATATGACTGGATGTCTAAACCAAATTTATAAACAGATGACCCTCCATTGAACAAAATGGCTTATGGGGACTATGCATGTGTTTTTATTGGCCAATTAAAACACTTAAAAGCTTGTTAACACTGTAGTCTCTAGATATAACCATGATTGCCCTTTAGTTTACAACATACCAGCCTCTGATAATTCTCTGTAACCGAAACAAGGCTTTTTTCCTCATGAAATCCTTCTTTTTTTGTGATGCCCAGAAGCGAGTTCCCTGATGCACTTTTGCCATGGCCGGTACGTCCAACAAGAAGTATGCTCAGATCTGAATCAAATAAAGAATTCTTTGGTTTATTTTGGTAATGATGGTTATTGTTTTGTAAAATAAGATTGTAAGTTCCCTATTTGTTTCACCAGAGGGGTTAATTTTCATCTGTCCGTCCATCCATATTTCCATCCATCAGTCCGCAAATATGTGTTGGCTATTTCTAAAAAAAAATATACTGATGTCACATAGTGACTAAGATATATTACTAATGAGAGTATGAATTTATATTTGCATCAAGTTCAATATCATGTCGACCTTAATAGATTTACAAACAGAAACCATATGTTAACGTCAAAGTAGACGAGATTAGAACGCACCAAGTAATTGCGGATTGCTTGTTTTGCTGATTAGTAATGTCTTGGGTAAGCATGCCGCCCATTTTTGTTGTAAAATCTCATGTCAATGGCAGGCTATCGTCCATACACATCCGTTGCATGCATCATATTACGTACTTGCCGTTGGGCACGTGATTTGCACACGTTCCAGTCGGAAATTGCACACATCACCATTGAGTGTTCCAATCTATATTTATATATTGATGTCAGTAGAGAAGTGTGTACCACATACACAGCTGGATCACAGACTCTAGATGACAAGGATAAGAAACGGGACTGTACGGCAAATATCTATTCGAAACTGAGTCATATGACCGTAACTATAGATCTTTTATAATCAGCATACATCCAAGCGCCAAGGTTATACATTTTGATGTACCCACTCACGTCTTTTTTAGCTCGTCTGTTTTCGGAGAAAACCCGAGGTATTGTCAAAGACAGCTCGTCGTCCTGCGTCCGCCGTGCTAAAACCTTAACATTGGCTCAAAAATCAAAGTGCTTCCACTTACAACTTTGAAACTTCATATGTTGATGCACCTTGATGAGTTCTACATGCAACACCCATTTTTGGGTCACTATATAGGTCGAAGGTCAAGGTCACTGTGACTTCTAAAAAATTTTTTTTTTTAATTCTGACAAGCTTTCATTTATTCAAAACTGCACCCGCAGCCGAGCGTTGGCACCCGTTATGTGGTGCTCTTGTTTAAATTATTCTTTCATTTCTCTGCTGATTTCGACAAGTTATATATCATTAGAAAGCCTATGTTCCGTAGTTTTCAGATACATAAATATATATTATGTTTTTCATCTGATTTGGGCAGCCCGGTGAGTTATAACTTTAACTTTTGCAAATATCATACTATTTTGAAGTTTTAGAATCTAGATTTACCATTGACATGTTCGTACTTTATACCGATTTGTAGCGTTTATATTTGAAGTTCAATTTTAAAAATCACATCTTGCTTAGGAGAATAGAATTCTGTATACGATATAAAAAAAAATGGTTTAAAAATGAAAGTAAGTAAGGAATGAAGGCGGAAGAAAGAAGTGCGCGGTCCTAATGCACCAAACTGATGCTACGGTCTTGGCGATTATGCTTTTGTTTAGAAACCGGCCATTAAATTTCCTTTGTCATGATTATTATACTTTTTATGTCCCCCACTATAGTAGTGGGGGACATATTGTTTTTGCCCTGTCTGTCTGTTGGTCTGTCTGTCTGTTTGCGCCAACTTTAACATTTTGCAATAACTTTTGCTATATTGAAGATAGCAACTTGATATTTGGCATGCATGTGTATCTCATGAAGCTGCACATTTTGAGTGGTGAAAGGTCAAGGTCAAGGTCATCCTTCAAGGTCAGAGGTCAAATATATGTGGCCAAAATCGCTCATTTTATGAATACTTTTGCAATATTGAAGATAGCAACTTGATATTTGGCATGCATGTGTATCTCATGGAGCTGCACATTTTGAGTGGTGAAAGGTCAAGGTCATCCTTCAAGGTCAGAGGTCAATTATATGTGGCCAAAATCGCTCATTTTATGAATACTTTTGCAATATTGAAGATAGCAACTTGATATTTGGCATGCATGTGCATCTCATGGAGCTGCTCATTTTGAGTGGTGAAAGGTCAAGGTCAAGGTCATCCTTCAAGATCAGAGGTCAAATATATGTGGCCCAAATCGCTTATTTTATGAATACTTTTGCAATATTGAAGATAGCAACTTGATATTTGGCATGCATGTGTATCTCATGGAGCTGCACATTTTGAGTGGTGAAAGGTCAAGGTCATCCTTCACAAGGTCAAGGTCATCCTACAATGTCAAACATCATATAGGGGGACATTGTGTTTCACAAACACATCTTGTTATGGAATATATTGAAATATTTTGTTCATGAAACATATCAATAAAGCTAATTATTAATGAAGGTTAATAAATTTACGATTTCAGCTCTTGTTTATAACACAGAAAGGGTGTTGATTTTATAATGAGACAGCGTATATAGCGGACTCTCTTGAAATTTTTCGGCCGTGATTTTCAAGAATCTTTAAATAATTTTAATTAATTGATAATTTAAGATAAATAACCTTTCATATAATTATACATAATTACCTCTTTGAAAATAAACAACAAACGATGATTGTTTTTGACACCCATTTTATTTGAAGAATGCAAAGCCAAAAAATATTATGCAAAGTCAAAAAATATTAATATTAAGTTAAAGTTATAACTCCCTAGGATGACCAAATCAGAAGAAGAACTTAATATATATTTATACATCTGAAAACTATGTAACATGGCTTTTTAATGATATATAAAGTGTCAAAAGCGTCCGAGAAATGAAACTATAATTAAAAAAAAGACTTGAGTGGGTACATCAAAATGTATTACCTTGGCGCTTTGATGAAAGCTAATTATAAAAGATCGATAGTAACGACACTGTTTAACGCGCGTTGGTAAAACATAAAATGTTTATTTCTTTAGTTTAACATTGCTATCAATCCATTCATAACAACGGGAATATACTAAAAGTTATATTTTTTGAAAGAGGAATAAATAAGCAATAAGATAACATATAAACCAAAAAAATCTGATGATAATTTTTTGCATAAGATTGAAATTACTACAGTAAGGGTCAAATACTTGATTCATCTCCTATCAATATACGCTCTGTGGCTGGATATAAAGGCACACAATTTGTTGTTGATGCGGGACAGCCCTGGCCGTTACGCCCCATGTATCTTGTAGTTCAGAATATTGTACGGACATTGGAAAATTGTGTTAGAACTAAACAAGCAAAAATAAACTGCAATTAAAAAAGAAATTGAGTTGTGTATACTTTATTGTGTATCAACAAGTATCTATTATGTTACACTGAGGATAATGCATAACACTCTTTATACTTATGTAAGTGCTTTACACCAAGCCTTTTTTTTGACATTTAATTGTATTAAATACATTGTTGGGAGTAATGTATGTCCTTTAGTCTTAAATATGTTGATCTTATTGTTGATCTCACACAATTTCTGG
This sequence comes from Dreissena polymorpha, assembly GCF_020536995.1. NCBI lineage: Eukaryota > Metazoa > Mollusca > Bivalvia > Myida > Dreissenidae > Dreissena > Dreissena polymorpha. The sequence continues at coordinate 4,783,101 of NC_068359.1, read as the reverse complement.
AAGTTTCTCCCATGATTTGTTTCTGACAAACATGCTTACTTCTGCTATTTGCAAACTGACACATAAATTTAAAGTCAGAAATTAGCATAATGGCTTATGGTAATAGTATATAAAGGGGCTTTCAGCTCCCAATTGGCATAATGGATATGGTGTACCACCACTGACTGGGAGGTAACGGGTTCAATCTCTACTGTGCAAGTGTTTTTTTAGATCTCCCCCAAAGACACCAAGTACTGGTTTTAGGCCAAAGAAACAGACTCCAGAGTGTTTAAAATAAGACTAAGGCTTTCTATTTAATCCAGCTAAAATAAATAGGTTTAAACTAAACCTTTGAAAAGGGAAAGGAGGAGAAAAGCATGGATGCTGTGAATTATGCTATTCAAAGATTGTGTCTTTATGTTAAACTCTTATTTTTTATAAATACACTGTCATAACTTATCATGATTGTGTATTTATTGCATAAAGTGACTGTTCAAGGTTATTGCGAAATAAATTTAGCAAAAGATTTTTTTCTTAATTTTAACAAGTGTCAACAAGCGTAACAGCAAAAGTAAAATGTTAAAAGTATTTGTTCATTCAAAATCAAAAACCTTTCAAAATCAGTAAAATAGTAATATATTTGTAACATTCCTTCTTTATAATTTGAAAAATACTTTGAGTACAATATAATTTATGTTTTGAATCTAAATACTGTTGCATTATTTAAATAAGCTTAGTTTTGCCGTTTGGTTGTGTTTGTGCTGGACGTGGTGACTATTTCTGTAATCTTATTGCTTGTCTCACACACTTCTGATACCAGTTGTAGGCCATCTCTCCAATGAGTACCTCTCAATTTCTGCTAATTGCTATAAATCTCTTTATTTCTGCTAAATGCCATAAATCATGGTGACTTCTGCAAATTTCCAGAAATTTGCATATTGCCAGAAAATTGCATACAGTCTTATTTGGATAGTATATAAAGGTTTTTTTTTAGGAGAAAAGGGGAGGAGGGGGAGGCAAACGGATGGATGCTTTTAATATATACTATTGAAAACTTGTGCCTTGATATTAACACTTTAATGTTTTAAATATATTGTTACTAATCATAATAGTGTATTTCTAGTGTGTTTTTTTATGCCCCCGGTAGGGTGGCATATAGCATTGGAACTGTCCGTCAGTCCGTCTGTCAGACTTTGCATGCGTCCAAAAGCTTTAACATTGGCCATAACTTTTCCAATATTGAAGATAGCAACTTGATATTTGGCATGCATGTGTATCTCATGGAGCTGCACATTTTGAATGTGTAAGGTCAAGGTCATCCTTCAAGGTCAAAGTAAAAAAAATATATAAAAAAATATATAAAAAATCAAAGCGGCGCAGTAGGGGTCATTGTGTTTCTGACAAACACATCTCTTGTTTTGATGCTCACCATATATATATATATTGGGAGCATATAGTTGCCAGTTTGGGGTTCCTTACTTCTGTCACACTTTTGTTAGCGTTTCTTATAGCGCCTTCAATATTTTACTGATATAACTTGCATGGACCTCTACCTTTTGATGATGTTTGAGGTCACTGTGATCAAGGTCAAGGTCACTGAGGCTAGTAATAGATTTTTCTGTCACAATTTTGTTACAGTTGCTCATGGCACCTTCAATATTTTTCCGATCTCTTACATATTTGGCACGTAGGTACCTTTCATGGACCTTTATCTTTTGATGAGGTTTGAGGTCACTGGGGTCAAGGTCAAGTTCACCGAGTCTAAAAATAGATTTTTCTGTCACAATTTTGTTACTGCTTGTCATAGTGCCTTCGATATTTTACCGTTCTCCTACATATTTGGCATATAGGTTCCTTGCATGGACATCTACCTTTTGATGAGGTTTGAGGTCACTGGGGCCAAGGTCACCAAGGCTAAAAACAGATTTTTCTGTCTCAATTTTGTTACAGTTTCTCATAGCGCCTTCAATATTTTACTGATCTCTTACATGTTTGGCATGTAGGTATCTTGCATGGACCTCTACCTTTTTGATGAGGTTTGAGGTCACTGGGGTCAAGGTTACTGAGTCTAATAATATATTTTCTCAAGGTCACACTTTTTCCACAGAATTAAACCATATATCGACAAAGCATCATTGAGGAGCATCCATCAGTTTTAGTGATATCCTTGTTAATAAATGTGTGAAAAATAAGTAGAAGTGGTGTCACTCTCTTTTGATATTGCATTAAGCGACTTAACCCTTGTCAATTTAAAACGCACTTTTTACCAAAACACACATTTAGCGCACTTAAAAGTGCGTTAATTCTGTGTTTTTTATTAATATGTGCGTTTTCAGTGTTCAAAAGTGCATTTAAGTGCGCATTTTGTGCGTTTTTGGTTTTCAAGTGCGTTGTTTAAGTGAAAAAGTTTGTTTTTTGTGTGTTTTCTTCATCTGTAAGTGCGCTTTTGAGTGTAGATGTGAGCAAAATGTGTGTTTTTATGTCCCCCACTATAGTAGTGGGGGACATATTGTTTTTGCCCTGTCTGTTGGTCTGTCTGTTGGTCTGTCTGTTGGTCTGTCTGTTTGCGCCAACTTTAACATTTTGCAATAACTTTTGCTATATTGAAGATAGCAACTTCATATTTGGCATGCATGTGTATCTCATGAAGTTGCACATTTTGAGTGGTGAAAGGTCAAGGTCAAGGTCATCCTTCAAGGTCAGAGGTCAAATATATGTGGCCAAAATCGCTCATTTTATGAATACTTTTGCAATATTGAAGATAGCAACTTGATATTTGGCATGCATGTGTATCTCATGGAGCTGCACATTTTTAGTGGTGAAAGGTCAAGGTCATCCTTCAAGGTCAGAGGTCAAATATATGTGGTCCAAATCGCTTATTTTATAAATACTTTTGCAATATTGAAGATAGCAACTTGATATTTGGCATGCATGTTCATCTCATGGAGCTGCACATTTTGAGTGGTGAAAGGTCAAGGTCATCCTTCAAGGTCAGAGGTCAAATATATGTGGCCCAAATCGCTTATTTTATGAATACTTTTGCAATATTGAAGATAACAACTTGATATTTGGCATGCATGTGTATCTCATGGAGCTGCACATTTTGAGTGGTGAAAGGTCAAGGTCATCCTTCACAATGTCAAGGTCATCCTACAAGGTCAAGCATCATATAGGGGGACATTGTGTTTCACAAACACATCTTGTTTATCTAAGAAGTGCGTCTTTTATTTAGGAAGTGCGTTTTTTGTGTGTTTTCTTCATCTGTAAGTGTGCTTTTGAGTGTAGATGTGAGCAAAATGTGTGTTTTTTATCTAAGAAGTGCGTCTTTTATTTAGGAAGTGCGTCTTTTATCTAAGAAGTGTTTTAAGATTTACAGATGTGGGTTTTTTCTCACAAAAGTGCGTTTTTCTTTTTTGATGTGCGTCTTTTTTAAGCATAAGTTAGTCTTTTATTTCATAAGTGCGTTTTTATCATATGATCTGTTTTAAACGGATGTATCTAAAAAGACACATGTTTAACACACTTCTTTAAAAGTACGTCTTTAACAACCGTTTAGCAAATGTTGTACAGAAATTGAACAAGAAACAAAATTGTTGAAGACTCTAACAATTTATTTGCATCAAATGAATAAACATAGACATGTACCTCAGTAACCTGTTATAATATAAGGTGCAGTTTGAATTCAAAGCGGTTACTGGTTGTGCATATGAACCTGTTTAATGTTAATATACTTTATAATATAATTTCAATGCATATAACATTGCTTTCGTTTTAATCTCAAACATTTCTAAAAATTTCCACCTAAATCAGACTGTGGGTAACTATTTAAAAATATTGAAAGTGTAAAAAATATTATGTGGGCTTGAAAGTATCAATAATATTTCCTCAACATAAAAAATAAGTATTTGAACTTTCTTATACTGATATTTATACCCCAATACAGTTAATGCCTACCACATTGACCATAAACATACATTTAAAAGGCAATTAAAATAATATTTATACTATTATTATTATTTGCTAACACCATTCAGCATGTTATATTTAAATATTCACAATTAAATATAATGCGTTAAGGGTGCTGTGTTTTATTCAATAAATATTTTGGTGTTGAAATGACTGCCTTATCAGTATTTCTCAAATTATGTAATTTTAGGCTTAGACACAGCATGGAATCAGATACTTTTGATTGGTTCAGGCACCATCTATTTGAGAATCACAGATAGGAAGTTCTTTTTTGAAAACAAGCAGAATCAGCAACTGTTTTTAAGCTATATTTTAGGTACATGTATAAAGTGAACAACATTCAGACTTATTATTCTAGTGTAAAATGTCTTGAAATACTTTCAGCATGAAGTATTGTGTGATGAAATAAAATGGTGTACAATGTGTAAATCAACAATAAGTTTGTTGCAAAGGAGATTCAAAGTGGCTGGTTGAAGACATATAAAGTGATATGGTCTAGTTCAACAACTGCCTGTATTTTTGGAATACTGAAGAACAGTCTGTTGTAACAGGTTTGTATTTTCAATTCTGCATCCCTTTTTTATGTCCCCCACTAATGTAGTGGGGGACATATTGTTTTTGCCCTGTCTGTCTGTTGGTCTGTTGGTCCGTTGGTCTGTCTGTCTGTTTGCGCCAACTTTAACATTTTGCAATAACTTTTGCTTCATTGAAGATAGCAACTTCATATTTGGCATGCATCTGTATCTCATGAAGCTGCACATTTTGAGTGGTGAAAGGTCAAGGTCAAGGTCATCCTTCAAGGTCAGAGGTCAAATATATGTGGCCAAAATCGCTCATTTTATGAATACTTTTGCAATATTGAAGATAGCAACTTCATATTTGGCATGCATGTGTATCTCACGGAGCTGCACATTTTGAGTGGTGAAAGGTCAAGGTCAAGGTCAATCTTCAAGGTAAGAGGTCAAATATATGTGGCCCAAATCGCTTATTTTATAAATACTTTTGCAAAATTGAAGATAGCAACTTGATATTTGGCATGGATGTGCATCTCATGGAGCTGCACATTTTGAGTGGTGAAAGGTCAAGGTCAAGGTCATCCTTCAAGGTCAGAGCTCAAATATATGTGGCCGAAATCGCTTATTTTATGAATACTTTTGCAATATTGAAGATAGCAACTTCATATTTGGCATGGATGTGCATCTCATGGAGCTGCACATTTTGAGTGGTGAAAGGTCAAGGTCATCCTTCAAGGTCAGAGCTCAAATATATGTGGCCGAAATCGCTTATTTTATGAATACTTTTGCAATATTGAAGATAGCAACTTGATATTTGGCATGCATGTGTATCTCATCGAGCTGCACATTTTGATTGGTGAAAGGTCAAGGTCATCCTTCACAAGGTCAAGGTCATCCTACAAGGTCAAACGTCATATAGGGGGACATTGTGTTTCACAAACACATCTTGTTATTTAGTTTATTGAATTAATTATGATCATTATCATATTTATGTATTGTCACTGGGAAATGTAAATGGATGAGTAAATGTAATGCAATTGTACGGAAAAACAACACCATTTAAATTATTATGGCTGTATTTTATGGTTATTGTCATCTTAAATGTTATTTATACCTATTTTTGGTCATTAATAAACAGATTTTTCCCCCATATTAAATGAGAACTTTTATATTTTAAATTTAAAGGTTATACCCCATGGTGACTGTGAAATTTACATTGATCAGAAGATCCTTTGGAAAGAATGTGCATCATCGCATCGTCTGCCAAAAAAGGGAGCAAAAGGGAGACTACCTGATGTATTGACTTGAATACCAGGTTTTACCCTGCACAAGCTGACCAACATGAGGAGAACAGGAGTGGGAAAACCGCGCCCTCTCCTTGACCAAGAAAAGCTGGATTTGTTTAGAGGTAAAACTATACAGGGTATTGGTTATTGCATTTTAAAGGTGTCACACTTCCGACCAGTCCACACAGCCAAATGAGACCACGTATCTTGGTACATTTTCAAACAGTATTTTCTACCAAACATATTTATTTATGAAAAGCGTTAAGTCACATGTGATCAGGGGATTAAAATTGCAAAAATAAACAACCAAAAACAACAAGCAAACAAACTAGTTTTGATTTAAATTTATAATTTTTATAGCAACGAGATTACCATAACAGCAATATTCAACACTTACATTTTAAATTATCTTTCAGGACCTGATCAAATGAGATCATGCACGAGATGCACCGCGCAAAGGCCATGACAGTATAATAGTTGCAAAGAAGTTTGACTGGCTGGTGGCAGACGTGGTGAGAAAGATGAGAGCCGCACTCTGCCGCCTCAAAGAAATGACAGGCCTTGATTGATTCTCATCTTTTTTATGTATATAGATGTTCCTGTGTATATACTGTACATGTTATTTATTAGTATGCTATTATGTTTTGTTTATTTATAATCTAATTATGTTAATATTTATTTCATCAAATTGTCATTCATATTTAATTACTCATGTATGTTAAAAAATGTTGGTACATTAAAGTATAAAATTGAATTATCTTGTAATTATTTAAATACACAAATATATGTTTATATAATTATTGGTTTTTATTGCATATCTGAATTTAAAAAAAACTTTTGCACAGCATATAATTGAATCAACTGTTAAGGCAAATGATGCACCTTTAATGCACATGTGTGCTTTTTGTGAGTGCGTTTTTTACTGCCATTCATGTGCGTAAATTGTGCGTTTTATGTGGGTTATAACTGCGCTTAACGTGAGTTAAATGTGCGCTTTTTAAAATAAAAAAGCGCACATTTAACTGGCTGAAAAGCGCAGTTTTAACCCCCTTAAAAGTGCACGTTTTACACACATGTGTGCTTTTATGTGGGTTATAACTGCGCTTAAAGTGAGTTAAATGTGCGCTTTTTAAATAAAAAAGCGCACATTTAACTCGTGAAATGCGCACATTTAACGCACATAAAAGCGCACATTTAACACACATGTGCGCTTTTATGTAGGTTATAACTGCGCTTAAAGTGAGTTAAATGTGCGCTTTTTAAATAAAAAAGCGCACATTTAACTCGCGAAAAGCGCACATTTAACGCACATAGAAGCGCACATTTAACACACATGTGCGCTTTTATGTAGGTTATAACTGCGCTTAAAGTGAGTTAAATGTGCACTTTTTAAATAAAAAAGCGCACATTGAACTCGCGATAAGCGCACATTTAACCCACTCAAAAGCGCACATTTTACACACATAAATGGCAGTCAAAAACGCACTTATAAAGAGCGCACATTTAACGCACATGTGCGCTTTTATGTGGGTTATAACTGCGCTTAAAGTGAGTTAAACGTGCGCTTTTTAAATAAAAAAGCGCACATTTAACTCGCAAAAAGCGCACATTTAACCCACTTAAAAGCGCACATTTTACACACATAAATGGCAGTCAAAAATGCACTTATAAAAAGTGCACGTTTTACGCACATAAAGCGCACATTTACCCACAAAAAGCGCACAGTTTCTTGTTTGTTTGTTTTTGTTAAAAACTCACTCGCTAAGAAAAAGCGTACTTAAAATGCAGTGCCAATACCACCATGTTTAACACACGCAAAACGTACTTAAAACGTACATTTCACACACTTTTTTGAGAAGGGAAAATTTGTCTTTCGCGACCAGGTATCACTGATTTCCGAGTATTCAGATGTCCAAATATTGGATTAAGCAACCATGTGGTGGTAAAATTTGAAAATCTATTGCCCGTTTAGTGACAAACTTGATCGCCAAATTTTCGTCAGTGCGACTTAATTATAAGGAAAGCCGCTTCCTGTCAAGAAGCCATAAAACGACACTTTCTGGTCCATAAAATCTCTTTCCTTTTTTTCTAACTCAAAATGCTTAACAGTCGCGTAATAGCATGTGCATAGCTCTGCCCTTTTAATGATTTACAGAGAAAGAAGGTGGGGTTAACAGGTTAGTGCACTACCTGATGTGCTGATATTGAACATGTGGTTCACGCATGCTCAATACCAATTATTTGCAATAGTAATTACTCAGCATAAGCTTTGAAACAATGAATAAATTTGTATCGGCTTTCGATGAAAGGCCCAGTAATTCCGATATACTAACTTCCTGTTCATTTCCAAAAAAATGTCCAAAATTTGTGTTTACAAAATTTTTATGACACATTAATCGTCAGAAAAGGCAACAGCGTTTTGTTGGATTATTACTAGTTATAAAATTTCAAGGTGATTATATGTTTATCTATACTATTATATGGATTATTTTATAGAATTTAAATGTTAAACAAGAAAGTTGTGTCTTAGAATCGCTCTGGAATTTGAAACTGACGATGGATTTACTTAAGTGCGGATTTGTCTTTTTTTAAAGACCATTTTATTTAGAGACCACTTTTGGTTACTCCCTTTTGTGGTCTCTTAGTACAAGATTGACTGTATTGGTGGTGCAGCTGTTGCTTCCAGAGGTCTGTTGTTCAAATGACAGGGAAGGCATTATTGTTTAGTTCTTTCTTTTCTTTTTATTAAATTAAATAAAACTATTCAAATTATTATGGATTTGTAAGTAGACATATGTAATGACATTGTTCAATAATACAAAAATCAGTGAAAAATTGTCCCCCATAGTTATGGATCAAGAAAACCTATCAATGTAATCTTAGTCATATAATATACTTGACTTACCGTGGTATGAACAAAGATATCTTAGTTAAAGGAGAAATGCTGTTTTAATTACAAAAATTGATATCCTTTCATAAATAATTAAATTCTAAAATAGTTGAATTATCAAAAAAAAATCAAAATTGCAAAAACATGAAGATTTAAAAAAAAACAATGACATTGTTTTCTGTAAAGCACTCGGGTATTTCCGCCACCTATTTTGGTTATGACGTCAATTTGACACAACACGCATGACACAGAAACGTGTCCATAATTATTACGCATTGGAGATTGAACACTGCATTAAAAGTTTCATTGAAAGCATGTGTTGCAATTAGTGTTCTTTATGATAAACGTTATCCAACATGGTTCAGCATCAGGTTGCATTTTGGTGCGCACAGCGTACGGACAAAACTTGGAAATACACACACACAGGATTTCATATCTTAAAATGCCTTTCATATTTTCTGAAATTGCGTAACAATAATTCAAAATGTATTATAGTATTACAAGAAACACAGAAACAAATTATTGTTATGACTTTATGTAGATTACAGATACAGATTATTAAAAAAGCAACAATTTTTTATAAGCATGTTACATGTCAAAGGATTGGTAACAAAAAAAACACGTTATTTGAACCCTCCAGTTATCATTAAGACCTTATCGGTGAATAGGCAGAACAGCTATAAATAGGACAAATATATTTCAACTCATAAATAACCCAAGCTATGGTCTTGCTAACCAAAATATCTAATGTGTAAAACATATGCACATGTGTGCTTATCAATTATATTTTCTCAACTCATAAGAAATTATGAGAGATCAACCGAAGACCATGTAAACTTAGTTATACTGATATTTAAACCAAATATTTTTTGTTTACAACACAGACTTGAGTTACAGACATTTTTAGCTTGACTATTATATGAACTATATATAGTGGAGCTATCCTACTCACCCCGGCGTCGGTGTTCCAGTTAGCGTGCAAATGTTAAAGTTTGCGTACCACCCCAAATATTTCCCTATGTCCTTTGACATATTGCTTTTATATTTTGCATACTTCTTTACCAACATGACCCCAATCTATAAACAAGAGCAGACAACTGTATCAAGCATTTTGACAGAATTATTGCCCCTTTTATACCATAAATAGTTGTGTATAAGGCGCACTTTTTTACCCCAAAATTTCATTTTAAAAACTTGATGCGTGTTATGCACAACTACAGCCATGCCAAGACATTTTTTCCCTGTCAGTTACCCAGTTGCGGTAATTCATATCATTCTGTTTCCCGGTGTTTAAACTGTAACTATGTTAATAATAGTGTTATATTTACGATCTGAATAAGATGGACAAACATTATAAAGTTAACATAAATATTTTCTATCTTTTTCAGGTACATATAGAGCATTGAAATCGAATAAATTTGAAGAAGAGAATGAAAAACAAGGAAGCAATTTTTATTTAAATGTTTTCCCACAATATTATACCCTACTGTACTAGGGTTACACAATTTATTTGGAGGCACTTGTCGATTTACAATAGTATGTCGGCAAGGTCTTTCCCGATATATTTATGATTATTTCTCTTGCTTTTCAAATGTGTTAATAAAATTGATGTTGTGTTTGTTTACACATTTTCATACGTCTTGTCAAGATTGAGGATGTGGTTATCGAGCAATTTGCGTCACCTGTCAAGTTTTGTGTAGCTGGGCTATTATCAAAACATGCGAACCGGCAAAAGGCTTCACACCTCCATTGTTTGTTTATCGCCGGTAATGTCATAATGGTGTTGAGAAGTTTGAGTCTCCTGTCAATTATAGACACTCGAACAGAAAACATGATATCAGCAATGTAAATAAACACGCGGATGTGAATAAGTCATGCATGAATAACCACGTGACAATACCAATCGATAATGTCAGTTTCTTAGTTATAACTAATCCATCCGTTATGTGTATTCCTCCACGATAAAATCGTGGACAGTTACTTCGGAGACATATGATGAAAACCTTGATGGTATCCTCGTGGAAAGTGTGCATTTCATGCATAATTCATTTAAATCCAAACATTTATTTTTACACATAATATGATTTTAAAAAAATACACAAACTATTTGTATTGTTATCGTCTTTAAAATAATTAATAATTGAAGCAATTAAAGAACACGGAAGATCTGCAATGTAGATACAACCATTTTCAGTTAGCCTGTGGTACGGAATTTTTCCCCGATTTTTTAGCTTAAAAAAGAAGATGCGCGTTATACATAAATGCGCGTTATACACAGCGTTTTACGGTACTTAGAATATGCATATTATTGATAAATCTATGATAAAGTTCGCGTACCACCTCAAATATTTTCTATGTCCTTTGACATATTGCTTTCATATTTTGCATACTTCTTAACCAACATGATCCCAATCTATAAACAAGAGCAGACAACTGTATCAAGCATTTTGACAGAATTATGGCAACTTTGATACTTAGATAATTGAACATTTTGCTTAAATTGCCATAACTTCTTTATTTATGATCACATTTGATTCATACTTTGACAAAACAACACTTAGCTGACATACCACAATGCACTCCACCCAAACCATCCCCCATGCCCCACCCAAAATCCCCCCCAACCCCCCCCCAATTTTTTTTTTTAAATAATATATTTTTTTCCTTATTTTTGAAAGATCATTTTTTAGATGACCACACACCCACATTATACCCCCCCCCCTCTCCATGATGGCTTACGTTATACTGTCAAGCACTCGAATAGTTGAGCGCGCTGTCCTCTGACAGCTCTTGTTTAAAAAGGCAATTAGAATAAAAAACTAATATTGTTTGCCAACACCATTTACTTAATTATTTAGTATGTTATATTGAAATGTTCAGAATAAAAGTTAATATGCTTACTAAAGGGTTTGTGCTTGGATGATTATTATTAGTTTTTATTTCATAAACAATAAACAGCTTTGAATTTCTCAGTAATAATAATTATTAACAAAGAGAATGATTGCTTTCCTATTTATCTGAACTTTCGTAATTATCCAGCTAAGGCGATCACAAATTGACACAAGTGGTAAGTGCTGACTATTTTATTCCGTACATATGGTTTCATGTAGTTTATTGATAGAGCGGGATCAGGTATTCCGGAACATGCAGGTATTAGCGAAGATTTATTTTAACCTAAAAGTTAACACATGACGTTTACACTGAATTGTATATGACGTCATCATTAATCGTCACTTTCATTTTCCCTTTGCTATCATAGTCAGCGCGAGCAGATATCAATATATTTAGTTAAAAAAACAGCATTTTTGCTACAGCGCCAATTTCTAGGTAAGAAAATTACGTTATTTATTATTTTTTGATATTAATGCCTAAGATTCCATAGTCTTAGAAAATAATGTCTGTCTTGGTAACTTGTATTCATTCGATGATAAACATGTACGACTTCAGGTTCAACTGCACTTATTTCACCTTGTCATGACTCTAGAGATTTTAACAGGGTAGTCGGAAATAGCCTCACATTAATTCTAATGTGAGTCTATTACGGAACGTCTTCATTTATCGTACAGATGCTCTGTTCTTATTTTTTTGTTAGCATATTAAGTCAGTACGCATAATTTGAGATATTAACATATCTAAAGATACGTATTTCCGTACACACACAGATCTAGTTCAAAAGAAAAAAAGATTTTAGTGATACTTGTTTATAACTAAATAACAAAGAGACACTTCAAAATTTTTGCTACCAGGATGAGTCAAATGATTTGGAAAAAGAGAAAGCCGCAATACAGTGCAAGTGTCATGGAAGAGGCTGTAGATATGGTAAAAAGCAAAGCCATGTACCTGAACCGAGCAGCTAGAGAATTTGATATTCCAAAAACAACCTTGTTCGACAAGGCAATAACACTTAAGTAAAATGTACTACGTATTATGATGTACAAATCGATATTAGATTAAGATCATATTATCTTACGATTCTTAAATGACCCTATACTTCAAGCAATGATCTAAATACATTCCTTTGACATCAAGGTCCATGGGAAGTATCAGAGAGTAGAACAGATCCAAGAAGAACATTGAATGTCAAGGAAGAAGGTCAAATAGCCGACTGGGCTATTCACATGGCTAAGATCCGGTATGGCTGTACACGGAAAGAATTGGTACAAGTGGTGAAGAAAATTCTTGATGATGATGGAAGGCCCACCCCGTTTAAGGACAACATCCCAGGTAAGGACTGGCTCAATGGTTTTTTCTCTAGACACCCCCAGCTCGGACAACCTTGCAACTTTTTGAGGAAAGGAGGAGCGATAATATCCCCCGAAAAATCATGAAAGGGTTTGCTGATTTTGAGCTGTATGTTACCAATGAGGTCAAGGACTGCAGTCTCTACAGTGACCCATCCCGGCTTTATAATGCTGCTGAGTCTGGATTCAGCTTTAACAGTAATACCGGCAAGGTCATCGGATATAAAAGTGCGCCAGTAGTTTATGGGAACAGTAGTTAGCAGCAGCTTACTGTTCTTGCATGCGCCAGCGCAAGTGTTCATTTTTGCCCCCGATGATAGTTTATCTGGGACAGAGTTTCAGGTTTGAACCACTGAAAGGGTTTGAAGATGCTCATATGGGGCACAGTGAGTCTGGATGGATGGATTCGGATTTATTTTGCTATTGGCTGTTAACCTGTTTCAACCTGGCTCTTGAGTCAAGGTGTGTGAAAAGGCCTGTGATCCTATTTCTGGATGGGCATTCCACACACCTGTCTTTGGAGGCGTCCAATATTTGTGTGGAAAATGGCATCGAAATGTACAGCCTTCTGGAGTACAGCTCCCATATCATGCAGCCCCTTGATCTGCGCCTGTTTGCTGTTCTAAAACAAAAATGGAAGGATGCAGTGCGAGAATTTCAAGTTGAGAACATTGGCAAGTTTGTCGGCATGGAAGAAGAGCACCACAATTGAAGTCGCGCTGAAAGGGTTCATGGAAGCTGGGTTGTTTCCTCTCAACCCAGAACGTGTTACAAAGTCAGTAAAACTAGCGCCCAGTAGCATGTTCTCTAAACACATCCAGAGAAGTGGCACAGAGGGTAGCGCTGAGGCCTCAGTAGCTGATCTCACAGCAGAGAACAGTGCACCGGATATGCTAAACAGGGGTCCCATTGCTTCACTTTCATGTGATTCATCTGCAGTAACAAACGGTGATGCCTCTGTTCCTACCATGACCACTGTTAATGTGCCAACCACAGCACTTGATCACGCTGCTTCTCCTGTCACTGAAATCCCTGAAACAGCTTCAGTAGGCAGTTCCTCCACCACATGCTGTCCCAGGTGCTTCTTTTCAGGCAGACACAAACATCCCTATAAAGAGCACTGAGTCTCCATTCTCTAAACATCTGAAATTCCCCACAGCTCCTGCTCCCAACAGTAAGAGAAAGAAAAGTTTGTCATTGCCAAAGGCAATCACTGGCCATGATTACAGAAAACTGTTACAGGAAAGAAAGGCATTGAAAGAGCAGCAAGAAAAGGAAAAACAAGAGAGAAAGGAAGAGCGTTTGTGCAAGAAAGAGATCAGGGATAAGCAGAACATGATCAGGAAAAGGAGTCAAATGGAAAGGAAAAAGGCGATGCAAAAAAGGAAAAGGAAAGCTGCAGAAGAAATGATGGAGAAGGAGACTGCATCTGACATCGACGAGGCAACCGTGGTAGCACCTGGGAAATGCTACAAGTGTGAAGCGCCATATGAAAAGGATTTCATCGAATTTGACCACTGTTTTCGCAGGATTCAAATTACCTGTGTAAACAACAAGATGATTGATGGTGTGCCCTTTGAATGTAAATATTGTTGACCACCACTCTAACATTGCGTTACGAGTAGTCGCTCTTTAACGCAATTCGCGAAGCTCGTGATATGTTAATAAGGAAAATTGTATACAAGTTGTTTTTAATTACAAGCGTGTTATTAATATGTTATACACGTATAATTCTCCTTGTGTGTTGATTTTATGACATGAAAATGAAATGTAATAAACTGTTTATTTGTTCAGTTGAAAAATACAGACTTATTTTTAAAAAACACCGATGTTCGGAAATACCCGACAATCGTGTTTGGTATAGCGCCGATATGTTCGGACATTGCAGCACGATAGTTACATTTTAACATGAATATATTTTCCATTGGAAGAGTAAAGCGCAGTTGTAAATAGCTGCAAATGTGATATAGAAAGTTGTAGAAATATATGGAATGATGCAGTCCTTAAAAAATGAGTGTATTACCGAACATAACAAAATCTGCCTTATAGGTAGTCGGCATTACCCAACCCTGCTCTATATCTCAAGTTGATTATGGCAGACCAATGTGTCATCAGATAAGATATTAGACCTCCCCCAATCAAATCAACTTTGTAAAATAATCATTGATCACTGTCAGAATAGGGCCTAAAACAGGGGTGCAGCATCCTGTCGCATCTTGAAGATCCAACCTTGCCCCCTTTTATCTATACATGCTATACATTATCTATACATGCCCTTAATTTGATTTCATCACATTATAACGGAAGTTGTATTTGAAGGTTCAATAAATCCATTCAGAATCATATTCCATTTTAATCTTTTTCTTAAAAAAGTCTCAAGAAATGTCACATTCAAAGCCATTTTATGCCAGTTCGTTGTTGCGGGCGAATGAACATGGGTCAAGCCTACATCACTACCAATTTAAATGAAAATGGCAAGTAGATCGGAATGTTAGAAAATTTGCAACTTTGTCACATTGGTTCCCGCTAATAACACCTCCCGTACGAAATAATGGGGCGGATTCCGGGCGTAATCAGGGCGGAATTGGCACGTAATGTTGGAATTACGCCCGTACAACTGGCGGAATAAGTTTTACGCCCGGAACTAAAATTATTTCTGGGCGTAATTCAACTGTTTTTTCCGGGCGTAAAACAAATCCGGGCGTATTTTTATACTTAGAATTTGTATGATGGAGATTTGTGGACGGAATTTTGCACTTTGTTTCTTTCGTGGGGCAGAATTTCATACTTATAAAATATTTGTGAAGCCACATGACGGAATTTTGAACTTAGTAGTTTTTATAGAGAGTAATATTGGACTAAACAATAACTTAATAAATTTAATTTAAACCAAAGTAATGAACAAAATATTACCAGTAACTGATAACTTAAAAAATGTTTTTAAAAAAAATATTTAATTTTATTTATACATTTGTACTATCAATGAACATTCATTATAGACACAACTATTTCAGTCACAGTATAATTAATTCAGCATAAAGCTTTGATCTAATTTATGATTTTCATGTTCAGATTCTAAAACATATTTTGTAGTATTTTTATACTTAATTTGTGAAAAGCTGAAAAGGAGACAGACTTGTGAATTTGTGATCATGAATTATACTCTTAGATTTTGCATTATTATTGGCAATATTGCTGGTAAAAAAAATTAGGAGATACCCCTGCGAAATGTTGTTCTGCAGTTCACGAATAATTCGTGAACAGTTCATGAACTGTTCGTGAACTGAGTTCATGAACTGTTCACGAATAGTTCGTGAACAGAAAATGAGCCACGTCTTTGAAAAGTTCTTGAAATTTTAGTTCATGAACTGTTCATGAACACTAATGGCATGAAGAGTTCATGAAATATTCTTGAAACCTAATGGCATGAAGTGTTCATGAACTATTCTTGAACCCTTATGGCATGAAGTGTGCATGAATTATTCTTGAACCCGTGTTGCATGAAATGTTCATGAACTATTCTTGAACCATTATGGCATGAAATGTTCATGAACTATTCATGAACATCAATGGCATGAAGTGTTCTTGAACAGTTCATGAACAACACAATTCTTGAAAAATTCTTCAGGGTTTTGCTGTTCATGAACAGTTCATGAACATTTTCCTTCTATTTTTCAATGGCTCATTTTCTGTTCACGAACTGTAAGTGAATAGTTCATGAACCATAGTTCTTCAAGAGTTCATGAACTGAGGTGGCATGAAGTGTTCATGAACTATTCATGAACAAGAATTTGTCAATTTATGCAAAGGTTATCATAAGTGTTACTAAAGCTCAACAAACAGGTCAGGGTAAGAAGAAACAAGTCTTGTATTAGCACTTAACATATTGATAGCAACATATAACAATAATTTAAATATAACACTTATAACTGAGATACAAGTGGTTTGATAATACTCTTTAAATTTCATAATACAACTTTGCACTATATGTTCATGAATAATTCATGTATTGAAAAGATTATGAATAGTCTCATTTTCAGTTCAAGAATCATTTACTAATCAATGGTTTCCCTGAAATGGTTACACTAACAGTGCCAAAGAACTTGAAATGGAACCAATGGCTGATCAGTTCAGCCGGTAATTTATTAAAGACTTACATTTTCAAATATAACATAAACCATGTGCCTTCCGTTTCAACTTCCTGTGCACACAATATTCTTTCTTTGTAAAAACAGCAATGCAATGTACATTGAGTTCTTGATATCATCTTAAACTGTTCTTGAAATAAGATGTCCTTAAAACGTTCTTAAACTTGTCTTTTAAGTCTTCCAAGAACAATGACAGATCCTTTTAAGAACATATTGGATTCTTAAAAAGTCCATCATACGTTCAAAAACATTGTGTAGACCTGTTTAAGAACATCAGAAGGAAACATGTTGTTCAAAAAAGTTCTTAAAGTGTTCAAGAATAGTTTAAGAATAATTCAAGAACAGGAAAGGTCCTTAAAAAGTTATTGAAGTGTTCCTGAAGGCAGTTCTTGAACAGTTCTTGTACAAATGTTCTTAAAATTCTCTAGAACAGGTCAAGAACTCTAACTTACAGTGGTGAAAGTACTATGCATATTCATACTAACTTCACAGGTTTCACAAATCTACAAGATTTGTATGCTAGACATTTCAATATTACTTTCAAAAATATGTATAAAACATCTAGCACAAAGGAATTCATGAATTATTCATGATGGATCCTTAAAGTCTGTCTCAGAAAAGTCATTAGAAATACTTGTGCATGAAAAGTTCATCACTAAGTATTTATGGTTAGATGAAGAACTGTTCATGAACTTTGAAATGTTCAACAATAATTCATAAACAGTTCATGAACATGTCTTAAGAACAGTTCATGTCCAAAAGTTCATGAACCAAGCTCAGGAACTTTTTCAGAACCGTTCATGAACAGTTCTTGATTGGCTTGAAGTGTTCATGAAATCATGAACAACATTTCGCCGGGGTAACAATAACACATTTTAATTAAACAAATTTTATCTATTGCTGACTTTTACAGTTTCCACTTATAATTTTAAGTCTGAGGGATGACCATGCATTTAAAATCTATATGCACTTATTTTTTTAAATCACTTCTTTAATTCTTCTTCTTTTTTGAAAATTTTGCTCATTTTTAAGAATTATTTCATAATTATAATAATGACTGTAAAGTTTAATAAAGAACAAGACTTGGTGATGTTTTCATCATTTTAAGGTTTCCTTAAACATTAAACACACAACAGTCTAGTTTAATATTATTTGTTTATATCATCAATATGAATGCAGTTTCTCTGCATGTTACTCTATATTTTTTTTTTATAGTAGTTAAGATTTCCCCAGTCTGAAAAGACCATAATTATGTACATAATTATACCAAACCAATGTTAATTTAATCTCAGATAAACACTGACAACCTGCTGAGTTGATCTCATGTATTGTGCTGCCCATTCTATACTCACCAAAGGCTGAGTCACATCTGTACATGTTTATAAACCATCTGGGCTTATCAGGCTTCAGTGGATTGGTCAGTGGTACAGGAAGTGAGTGGTAGAAGTTGCAGTTTGAAAACATTAGAGCGGTTAAGCAAATTACTGACTCTGAACTAAATTGTCAGTATAATACTTAAGCAAAATGAGGACTAAACTGTAGTGAAAAAATGTCTTGCAGGGAGTACTGTGTCAAAAACAATTTGTATTTAATACACATAATGTGGAAATGAACAATAAGTTTGTTGCAAAAGAGGTTCATATTGGCTCAGGTTTAACTGTGATTTGGTCTCACCAAATTCCTGTGTTTTTGGAATACTGCAGAACAGCATAAAAGGTTTGTATTTTTACTCCTTCATTCCTCTATTATTTAGATTATTAACTGATATAATTGTAATTGTATTTGTGTACTGTCCCAGTGGAAAATGTAAAAGGATGATGAAAAGTAGACGGGCATCTGAAGGAAAAACAACACAGTTTGAAACTAAAATGAAATACACAAATTTCTTTAAAATATATAGTAAGTACTTAAATTAACATTTCATTTTCAGATTATGTCATAGCATTAGTGAGAAAGGTTGCTGGTGGCATAACAAATTTTCCCTTCTCGGACCTCAAAAGCCACATCACAAATTGAAGAATTTGTTTGCAAGAAAGCACAGTGTTGAAAAAAACATGTGAAAAAATGAACTTTTTTATATAAATTTTGCTCTGTATGCGCGCCCGGATGATGAGCACAAAGCGGTCCTTGACAAAGGAAAGCTGGATTTGTTGATAGGTAAATCACAATTTTACTATACAAGTTATTGTATTATTAGTTTGAAATAGTTAAGTTCAAAATAAAGATTAATTCGAATTATACGATTAGTGATCCTCAGGGCTAGGCCTGTCAATAACAGGGTGTCTCAGTACCTTGCCGCACTAAGATCCAAACCTGCCCCCTTTGACCCCCAGTCATGTTTTTAATTGGTTCTGATCACATTATTTTACAAAACATTCAATGAATTTTCAATAAACTAATTTTATTTTAACAGTGAAACTAGTTTTATCAATTAAAAAAAATATTTTTATGCCTCCTTCGAAGAAGAGGGGGTATATTGCTTTGCTCATGTCGGTCGGTCTGTCTGTCGGTCGGTCGGTCCGTCCGTCCACCAGGTGGTTGTCAGATGATAACTCAAGAACGCTTGGGCCTAGGATCATGAAACTTTATAGGTACATTGATCATGACTTGCAGATGACCCCTATTGATTTTGAGGTCACTAGGTCAAAGGTCAAGGTGACCCGAATTAGTAAAATGGTTTCCAGATGATAACTCAAGAACGCATATGCCTAGGATCATGAAACTTCATGGGTAGATTGATCATGACTTGCAGATGACCTCAATTGATTTTGAGGTCACTAGGTCAAAGGTCAAGGTCACAGTGACCGGAAATAGTAAAATGGTTTCCGGATGATAACTCAAGAACGCATAAGCCTAGGATCATGAAACTTCATGGGTAGATTGATCATGACTCGCAGATGACCCCTATTGATTTTGAGTTCACTAGGTTAAAGGTCAAGGTCACAGTGACCCGAAATAGTAAAATGATTTTCGGATGATAATACAAGAACGCATATGCCTAGGATCATGAAACTTTATAGGTAGATTGATCATGACTCGCAAATGACCCCTATTGATTTTCAGGTCACTATGTCAAAGGTCAAGGTCACGGTGACCCAAAATAGTAAAATGATTTTCGGATGATAACTCAAGAACGCATATGCCTAGGATCATGAAACTTCATAGGTAGATTGATCATGACTCGCAGATGACCCCTATTGATTTTGAGGTCACAAGGTCAAAGGTCAAGGTCACGGTGACCCGAAATAGTAAAATGATCTTCGGATGGTAACTCAAGAACCCTTTTGCCTAGGATCATGACACTTCATAGGTACATTGATCGTGACTTGCAGATGACCCCTATTGATTTTCAGGTCACTAGGTCAAAGGTCAAGGTCACGGTGACAAAAGTCGTATTCTTACAATGGCTGCCAGTACAACGGACAGCCCATATGGGGGGCATGCATGTTTTACAAACAGCCCTTGTTAAAATGAAAATGCATGTAATATTAAATAATATGTGCATATATTGCACATGTTATTTGAAAATATTCCACAGGGATAAATATCCAAGCACATTCAAAAATGTACTTAGTTGCCAAATTTGGACCCTGTCTTTTTCAAATCCTAGATGGGGCCCTGGATTAGATAAAAAGTTTGAAAAAGCAATTAATTCTACATAAGTTGTTAACAGTATTTGCAATAGGTGAACTGTAGTTGTACTTAATATCAAATTGCATTTCAGATTATGACATAGGATGGGGGAGAATCGTGGACCTGAACAATACTGTGATAGAGAGGAATTCCTACTCAAGAAAGCAGTTTAAAAAACACAGTCAATGTGAAAGAGTGAACTTTTTTATTTTGGCCGTGTATAAGAACAGTTTGTTTTTTAAAAAGTGCATGTCTATCAAATTATTTTTTATGTATATATATTGAATATTTTTGTTGTTTGTCTTTAAAAGCTACATTGTATTTTAAAAGTATCATCAAAATGCGGAACGAAAATGCATACATTTTCCGCATAAGTTCCACATTTTTTGTGACTGCGGAAAACATGCGGGGATTTTCAGCATTTGTTCCGCATTTGCAGAAGTATAAAATGGTGATCCATGTTTTTAAAATGTATTATCTTAAAATAAATATAAAAATACTATGTTAAATGTATCTTGTCATAATTTTGATTAGTTTTTAGCTAAACTGAGCACAAAGTGCTCATGGTGAGCTTTTGCGATCGCCTTTTATTTTTTCAAATGGCCTGTCCTTATATGGGTATATGGGTATATTTACAATATGCATGTAATCCGATTTCCGCCCGGTATCTAAATTACGCCCGTAATCTAAGTTACGCCCGTAATTTTAACATTCCGCCTGTAATCTGAATTCCGCCCATAAACTGTTTTCCGCCCGTAATTTAAAATTCCGTCCCACCTCATTTACATATTTCGCCCCTGTTTTCCGCCCGGATTACGCCCGGATTACGCCCGGAATCCGCCCCTCTTCTTAAAATCATATATAGAAAAATACGCCTGGAAATATTTTTTACGCCCGGAATTTAGTTTGCGATTCCGTGCCGATTCCGGGCGGAACATTTCGTACAGGCTTCATTAAATGGAAGCAAAGTGCAAAAACATTTTAATATGCACTAAATTCGATAAAAAAAAAGGGTTTTAAGGGTTTTAAAAAGATGGCATTTCACCTTTAACTGATACTCAACTTTTGGGCATGGAATCGTAGATAACTTAATTGTTGATGTCTGTTACTTGACTTGCTAGTCATACAAATGTAGTTTTTGATATACACAGAAATTGTTTACACTTGAGTCAAATTATACAGAGGTGCTACAAGTATGGATGAAAGATGCTCATACTTATTTTAAAATGTGACTACATGTAAACAGAAAATGCGCTTAAACAGATATTCATCACAGTTGGTTGATTATTTGTATAAACATGATTTGACTGTAACTTGAGTATGGTTGAAAAGATTATGATAGTTGCTTCATTTCTGCAGATTTCAAATGTCAGGTGATTGTTTCAAGAATAGAATTACAGGAATTTCTCAAAAGGTACATATCATTTAGAAATAATCATGGAACTTGGTATAAAATTAAAGTGAATAGCAATGTGTTTACAACCTTTTTTCATCAGAGGCCAATATTCTGGTGAATGTTAAAACAAATCTGATATGTGCTTAATTGATAATGAATTTCATTAAGAAATATACATATGTACAGATAAAAGGCCATTTTAAGTGTACTATGCAAAATATGTTTTTATTTATTTTATTGACAGGAGTGTGCACATGACATAGGGGACTCCTTTATAGTATGCAATACTGTCAAAGTCTTGTTTTTAATTAATTGATACATGAAGGTTGCGCATCTCTTGGCATTATATACCTTTTGACTATTAACAAGAAAGATATAGTCTGTTTGTAGATTGCACAGTTTCCTTTTCGAAAATTGTCCGGACTACTGGGGGAGGGGGGATTTTATTCAAATTTTATTGGATGCTTACAGAGGTAAACTTAAAGGTGAAAAGCTGGGTTAAACAGCTATGGTGAAAAAGGATACATTACTATTTGTGTTTTCCATTAGTCTTGAGGGTTCTTCTGGTTTTTGCTGGCCTGAAAATAAATTGAGGTTTAATTTAGTTTCATTGTTGTTACATGACTTTTTCAAAATGAACTAAAGTATTGCATTTCATTGAATTACACAACTTCGAGTGGGCTTGGAGAATGTTACCAAATTACTCAACCAGCAATTTTAAAATAGTAAGCCTCACAAGTTTACCCTGTTGAAAGAAGGGGGTTGTTTTCTGTGTTTAGAGCTCACAGATCAATACAATACTGGCATGTTTATTTGCTTGTTTCCTGGACCTGGGAACTAAAATGGATATCATGGATCTCACTAAAAAACCTTCACAGCTGAATGACCTTAATGTGAAGGAATTTTTGCTGCGATTTTATTGGCAAAATTATGTCCTTCTGGTTTCTTTCTATTATAGAATAAAGTCACAAAAGATCGTTTGTGCTCAAGTACTCATTAATTACTGAGTGGGTTTTACTCAAACTATCACAACCTATATCAGGGTTACTGCTGTTGATCCCCATTGGTGCCAATGGCGACAAAGTTAAAATTCTGGCGACAAATTTCTGCAACTAACGACTTTCCGAAAAGCCACATTTTTTTCCGCTTAATATTTCATTAAAATGACATAAAACGCGCTGTTTACCAGCCGCTTAACTGCAGTCGTTATGCAAACGCTTTCAGTGATGTAAGCGTTACTGCAGAAATCAATGGAGCATGCCGAGTGTCTTAAAGTGGCAATTTTTTGTGAAAATTGCGATGATTTGGGGTGTTGTGACAAGTTATCTTAATTGGTTGTCAGTTTTATTGCTTCAAAGATAAGGTAACATTGAAATATACCGACTTTGCGCTTTAATGTTAAGTGTTTGTCACAGTGTAAGAAGCCGATACAAGACTGTTACTTTGACAACCATGAAAATCAAAAGGTAAAATGTAAGTATCAATTGTTTTGAGCAAAATCAGTGTAATTAGGAAATAATTAAACATGTTACATGTTTTGCTTCTATATAAATGTGACATGATATCTCGAGATCTGTTTCACTCTTCAAAATGGCTTGTTCAGAGTGTATAATGCCTTGTAGATAGTGAACGTTAGGTTCTGATAATGTTGATTTTCATTCAAAAATGCAAACCACTATGCATTCACCAGCTTACAAAAAACAAACCGTTGTTAATCAGAATTTCTTTTCCTTCAGTATGATTTCCAACAGGAAATCTATGCTGTATGATCTCTGTATATAAATCCTCAAAACTAATCAATTCATTCACTACACGATGTACTGTTTTAAAAAAAAGAAAACATTGTTATTTATAGCACATGATAATCAATTTGACATTTGATGTTCACAAATTCTTATTATTTTCATAAGACCTACAGCCTCCAATATACAAGCATTTCACTCCAGTGACCAGTCTATTTCGCTACTTTTAAAGTACAAAATGAAATTTTGTGACATATTCACACGTGACCACAGCTATATAAATACCGCACCTTGCACGAGGAAACTCATAGTCATTTTAGCGACCTATCTAGCTACACATAAGAGGACGCGGTTGTCCATTTTCTTGGTAAGTGACCACATGTATTTTTGTGAAATGAGTTTTATTCCATAGGCAATTGTTTATTTGATGATAATTATGAAGATGATGATTCAGTTGACAGCTGTGCTTGGGATTTGCCTATAAGGGCAGCCCAATATCTGAATCTTCGGCAACTTTGATAAATACTGCATGTACAAAACAGTGCCAAGTAAATAACATAATAGAAAAATACAAAGTGCCTGCTAACTGCGAATCCATACAGAAAGCGTTTAAAAAATATTTTATTAGTTCAGTTTGATTAACTACGGCACGTGCACGGAAGACTTGTTGCCATAAATTTTTGTTTGTTGCATATAACCACGTGTCATTTACTCTGCCAAATTGCTTGACGATGTCAAGCAAAGATAAAAGAGATAAGGACGATGTCCTATCTATTTTTCAATCTGATGAGGAAGAATTTTCTGGGTTTGAAACCGACAATATTCCGTCTCATAAATCGGTGGACAATTGTTCCCCGCCAAGGGCCCCCCAAATTAGTTAGCCTCTAAGGTTAATAAAAAACATTTCCCTTTCTGGAAAGAAAAAATCTGCGAAAACAGACACTGAAAATAAGAAAAATAAAGAGAACAAGAGATGTGTTTGTCAGAAACACAATGCCCCCTATTGCTCCGCTTTGAAATAATAAAAAAAAAAATTTTTTTTTTTTGACCTTTGACCTTGAAGGATGACCTTGACCTTGAACTTCCACCACTCAAAATGTGCAGCTTCATGAGAACGCCGATTTGATTTTTTTTTTGACCTTTGACCTTGAAGGATGACCTTGACCTTGAACTTCCACCACTCAAAATGTGTAGCTTCATGAGATACACATGCATGCCAAATATGAAGTTGCTATCTTCAATATTGAAAAAGTTATGGCCAATTTTAAAGTTTTCGGAAGGACAGGCGCCATATATTTGACATGTGACCTTGAAGGATAACCTTAACCTTCACCTTTCACCACTCAAAATGTTCAGCTCCATGAGATACACATGCATGCCAAATATCAAGTTGCTATCTTCAATAGTGAAAAAGTTATGGCCAATGTTAAAGTTTTTGGACGGACGGACTGGCGCCATATATTAGACATTTGACCTTGAAGGATGACCTTGACCTTCACCTTTCACCACTCAAAATGTGCAGCTCTGTGAGATGCACATGCATGCCAAATATCAAGTTGCTATCTTCAATATTGAAAAAGTTATGGCCATTAAAGTTTTCTGACGGACGGACGGACAGATTGACATACTGACACACTGACGGACAGTTCAACTGCTATATGCCACCCTACCGGGGGCATAAAAATAAAAGCGGTAATTTGATAGATTTAGACAATTTTGAATGAGGATTCGGTACAAATACTAAAAAATGTTTTAGCGTTGTTAAATTCTGCTCAGCCGAGTGTGACGGTTCAGTCGGAAGCCATAGTGAGTGGCGAAGACAAGCCTGATTCGGACGAAAATTATTCGGATATTGGAAACATCATGAGCATAAGGCGCCGGTACTTCTAAAGGCGTCTCTGAAAACAAAGTATTCCAGCATATGCAATATTAGCACTCCTCTCACATCTTACCTTTTCGGTGATGACATAACAAAGGAGTTAAAAAAGTGCGAAACAACTGTTAAAGTTGGCAAATTCTTTTATCCTAACAGATACCCAATCATGCTAGTACCTATGGCCCAATGCGAGTATCTCGTGGCAGAGGCACATACAGGGCAGGACCCTACAATGGTTATGTAACTGCAGGCATGATCCCTATTTTGTCCCTGGCAAAGTTGGTTTAGCCATATATCTCAAAGTTGCCACAGATGAAGGAACTGATATCTGATTCATTGACTGTCCTTTGGACAGATTCAATTCCAGCTGTCGGTAAACTACATAGATAATGTTATATTTTCATATATGCACCGACTTAAAATAAAAATTGTATTTTATTTTATTTGGCAGTGGTCCCATATATGGCAGACAGGCAACAATGCCTACACAACAGTATGGCCAGTTAAGATACGTGCATATTTATGCCAGTACACCAGCAAAGAAGTCGCCGTCGTGCACAGTAACTTCAGCCCCAAAGTAGAGGCGCAAAATTTAATGTTAAGGTATGCAATTTTGAAAGATTAATATCATGTTTTGACAAATGGGCAAAAATAACAACGCACAAATGGGTGTTACAAACAGTTCAAGGGTATCATATTAATTTTGAAACAAATCCAGTACAATCAAAATTACATGGAAAAATTTGTTTCAGTGAAAGTGAAAAAAGTCTTGTTGATCAAGAAATTAATAAAATGTTATATGAACATGCGATTGAATGTTCAGAACATTAGGATGGAGAATTCATTTAAAATTTATTTTTGGTTCCAAAACCTAATGGCAAGTTTAGGCCAATCATACTAAATCTAAAACAAATGAGTTTGTATGTTATGAGAAATTTAAATAGGAAACCTTGAATTTTGTTCTTGAATTAATACAACCCAAATGACTGGTTTATTATACTGAATTTACAATCTGCTTATTGGTCAATTCCCATAAGTAAAGAATATTCAAAATTTCTCAAATATGAATGGAGAGACCAATTGTATACATTTGTCTGCCTTCCATTCGGCTTTCATCAGCACCTTTTGTATTCATCAAAGTATTGAAGCCAGTATATGCTTCTTTTCGTAGTAGGGGTATCAGATGCTCATATTATATTGATGACTCGATTGGCATGAATACAGATAAACATTTATGTGCAAAAGATGGTGAAACCATGATTGAGTTATTAGAATCGTTGGGATTTGTTATAAACAATGAAAAATCCATCGTAATTCCTGTTCAAAGAATTACATATTTTGGTTTAATACTAGATTCAGTGAAATTTTTGGTATTTTTACCTGATGAAAAAGAACAGAAAATAAAGCAGGCTGCATCTCGATTACTTGCAAAAAGCAAAATTCCAATTAGGGAACTGCCATCTTTTATTGGTTTGCTGATAAATGCATTTTTGCTATTATGGAAGCCCAAATGTGCTACAGGAACTTAGAAAGGCAAAAGGTACAAGTTTTTAATGCAAATACAGATTACGATTAATGATCATGTTAAATTCAGATTCTTGCAATGAAATAAAATGGTGGTTGAATAATGTCTAAACGAAAAATGGAAAGGAGATAAGGCAAAAACCTATTTCTTTGTGGATTCAATCAGATGCATCTAATCAAGGATATGGGTCATATTGTGTACAAGAAAGGAAACGGTAAGGTGGTAGATGGTCATTGCAAGAAACAAATTACAATATTCATGTTTTGGAATTGCTTGCAATTTTCTTTGCATTGAAAATCTTGAGCTGTCGATAAATCCAAAAATTACATTGCTATTCAATCAGACTCGATGGTTGCACTTGCTTACATGAATAATTTTGGATGTATGCAGAATGTAAAAATGGATTCCTTGACAACAGAAATTTGTGAATGGTGTATTGCAAGGAAGCTGTTCTTAACAGCCTTTTATGTACCACGTGTTGAAAACATCCATGCTGATTTCTCCTCCAGAAATTTTTCAGACACTACTGAATGGATGTTAAAAAGACAAATATTTACCAGATTATCAACACAGTTAGTTCAACCAAATGTTGATTTATTTGCTTCGAGACTAAATTCTCAGTTGTAACATTATGTTTCATGGAAACCAGATCCCAATGCACTTTTTGTGCGGATGTTTTTTGTATGGACTGGTCAACATATATTCCATATACCGTAATTACTCTATGTTTTCGGACACTCGAAGTTTTCGGACACCCCCGATTTTAGCTAAAATAATTATTTTTCGTGACTCTTAATTTTCGGACACACGAGTTTTCGCCCATAATTAATGTCTCTAAGTTTTCAGACAGTATATTTTACAGCGCTATTTTACCAAATTTGGGTCGTGTTTATCTTATGACACTTTGATCATGGGGTTTTACAACCAGATTAACATGATAAAACCAGGCAGGTGCATGCCTGAGGGCAACGGACCATTACATTTGTGTTATTTTGTACATAACCTTGTAAACTGCTTTTCAAGAATGGTTTCGCCCGATAGCATTTGAATTGGTGCCGTATTAAGGAAGCAGTATGTTTCATGTTACCGGGTATATATCTTTGTTCCATATTATTTCAATAGACAACAACTATCGGAAATGAACACACAAAGAATTCATAGCTTTTTTATTGCGTTAGTTACAGGTTCATACTAGCGAGTATCGGTACATCACATGCTCATCTTTGAACTCGTTGGTCAAAGTACAACCTTTTAATAACTTTCTGTAAAATAAATTAAGCACATGCTTAAAATTATTTAAATTGCAGTGCAAACATACCGGTATATAAATGTAATTTATACTACCGGGGTATACGGCATGGTATTTTACAAGCACGTTGTATTACCGGTAGTCGTTGATACAATTGACGATGTTTTCGAACACTTCAATTTTCGACTCTAAGTTTTCGGACACCTGTAATTTGTGAATATTTTTCGTACCTAAGTTTTCGGACACGAAAAAAATAAAATATTTTTAAGGGTCCGAAAACATAGAGTAATAACGGTATTTCCTCCTTTTAGATTAATGGGAGCGATATTGAATAAAATCAATGAAGATAGTGTTGATAAAGCTCTTATTTCATGCCCTTATTGGAAAAACCAGACCTGGTTTCCAATGTTATTTACATTGTATAATCTGTTTACCTGTCAGGATACCAAGACAGAGACTTGTTGACACTGCCACACAATAAGGCGTTCAATCCAATGGGAAAGAATCTACAACTGTTTGGGGTGATTGTATCAGGACAGAACTCAAAAGTCAAGGCCTTCCAGAGGATGTTGCCAAACGTATCTTCAACAGTTGGCAAACTGGGACCAAAAAACATTATTCCAGTGCATGGAGAAAGTGGTGTTTGTGGTGTAATATTAGACAAAGTAATCCAGTTCGTCCAACAGAAAAAGTGATTGTGTCTTATCTTTTGTATTTAAAGAACATGAACAAATTGTATTGTGTTATTTGCACACATAAAGCAGTAATTTTAGAAACATTAAAAATAATAGATTATAAATTCAATATGTCCTTTATTCTTATTAACAGATTTATGAAAGTTTTGTGTTATATTAATTCTTCAAAACCCAGGTATCAAACAACATGGGATCTTAGTAAAGTATTAGATTTAATTTCAACATGGATGCCATTAAAAATGTTTACTAGCAAGTTACTAGTGTTGATTACTTTGTGTACGGCATCTTGTGTGCATACATTGAAATCTCTGTGTGTTAATAAGTGTGTGTTTGTAAATAATGATGTAACACTCAATTGTTGCGATCAATTGAAGATTTCTAAACCAAGGAAAAATTATTTTCTCAAGTTGATGAAGAGCCAAAATTATGTCCAGCTCGGACATTGAAAACTTACTTGTACTTGTCAATAACCAAGTATCTTAGAAAAGATGTTCAATTGTTCATTTCGTATTTTACTTATTAGTCAGTTTCTACTAATACATTAGCAAGATGGCTTAAACAGGTTTTATTTATGGCAGGTATTAATGTTAACACATTTAAAGCCCATACTTATAGAGTGGCATCAGTTTCAGCGGCTGCCATGGTTGGATGTAAAACTTTTAAGATTTTGAAAACTGCAGATTGGTGCACTGCTAAGAAGTTCTATTTACGAGATATCGGTGATGACATTAATCAACAAAATAGTACATTATTAAGTGAAGCTGTATTGTCTTGCAGACATTAATTTTCTGTTCTGGTTGGATATCTAAGTATCTTATTATTTTTAGATACTTAATTTATAACTGGTATTTATATTGCTCCAGAACTTTCTAAGTTGATGTAATGTACTTGGATCAGTATTTCATTATTCATGGCCAAGTTTGTTGTATTATTATTGTTTGTTATAACTGATTGAAACTGCGTTTTTATTTTAAACCTTATATGCTATATTAAAGGGGCCTTTTCACAGATTTTGGCATGTTTTGAACTTTGTCATTAAATGCTTTATATTGATAAATGTAAACATTGGATCTAAAAAGCTCCAATAAAAAATCAAAAATAAAATTAAAAAAGGAAAAAAAGTAGCCTGCAGCAGGGCTCGAACCAGTGACCCCCGGAGTCCTGGAGTAAAAAACCAATTAGACCGCTCGGCCAATCTGCCATGTCTGTACGAGAGAAGTATTTTATACTTTATATAAGTAATCTTCGTAGTTTCACAAAATTAATCGACAACAACAGAACTCTCCAAATTATTCAATCGTTTTGCGTTGCAACGCTTTATAATTTTCAGGTTTTTAAATCGTCAAAAGATGCAAATAATGGCTATATTTGACCATAGTAAATGTTCAGTATTTCTGTTTCCTCACAAATATCATAACTAAAACGAAAATTTGCGAATCTGAAACAACTTTTTTCAATTTTGTCAACTTACCAAAACGTGAAAAGATCCTTTTAATATAGATAATATGGATGTTATATTGATATATATGTGGTAATAGTTGCATACAGTGTACATGTATATGTTTACATATGTAGACATTCATTGAATTATGCATTATGACACATAAGATTGATAAAACTGAGTAATTGCCTGTTCTATTTATGTTGTCGTCTTTAAATATGCTTGTATATTGGAGGCTTGAGGCCTTATGAAAATAATGGACCCCCCATCCAAGCACTTGTGTGATGGATGGGGGGCATTATTGGAAATAAGGCAGGAGGCCGAAAATATACAAGCACCCACCCTCGAATGGAAAAATTATGTTCTAATGTGCCCACCCATTGTAGATTTAGAACCATATTAAATGTTTGAGTAGTTTACAACAACATAAATTCTGACTTTAAAACCTATGAGTTTCCTCGTGCAAGGTGCTGTATTTATATAGCTGTGGTCAAGTGTGAATATGTCACAAAATTTCATTTTGTCCTTTAAAAGTAGCGAAATAGACTGGTCACTGGAGTGATATGTTTGTATATTTTCGGCCTCCGGCCTTATTTCCAATAATGCCCCCCATCCATCACACAAGTGCTTGGATGGGGGGTCCATTTTATTTGACTGTGTTGTGTTATGGGCTCCTGTGTAGTAGGTCATATGCTAGAACACATTTATATTATTTATATGCTAAACGATTTGTAATTGATTACTATAAGTATTATATGAATATTATATTTCCATTTTTGTGATTACCAGAAAGCTGCTGGAGCTCCCAAACTGTGGCAACAAATGCAGGCTGCTAAGGTGTCAATCAACAAGACTTCCAACTGATTGATTATTGAATGTGCAGTTATTACATGAATTTGTTGAATGTGCTGTTATTATTAATAATACTGTTAAATCAATTTATTAAACATACTGTAAGATGCTGAGATTTGTTATTAGCTCCACTGGCCAGAGGCCAGCGGGGCTTATGTCATGGTCCTGTGTCCGTTGTGCGTGTGTGCGTCCGTGCGTTAACTTTTTCTTTAAACATCTTCTTCTCCTAAACTATAAGTCCAATTCTGATAAAACTTCTCACAAATAATCCTAGGGTGAACCTCTTTCAAATTTGTTCAAATTATGCCCCTGGGGTCAAATTTGACCCCGCCCCAGGGGTCAATGAATTGAACATATGCTTATATAAAGCCTATTTTGTGCAAACTTTAAAAATCTTTTTGTCCATAACCATTGGGCCTAGTGCTACCACATCTGGTATGTAGTGACATTTAATAGTTCTCTACTTTCTTTGTTCAAATTATACCCCTTGGGTCAATTTTGACCCTGCCCCAGGGGTCACAAAAATGAACATATGCTTATATAAAGCCTATTTTGTGCAAACTTTAAAAATCTCTTGTCCATAACCGTAGGGCCTAGGGCTACCAAATTCGGTATGTAGTGACATCTAATAGTTCTCTAATTAGTTTGTTCAAATTATGCCCCTGGGGTCAAATTTGACCCTGCCCCGGGGGTCACAAAAATGAACATACCCTTAAATAAGGCCTATTATGTGCAAACTTTAAAAATCTCTTGTCCATAACCGTATGGCATAGGGCTACCAAATTTGGTATGTAGCGACATCTAATAGTCCTCTACCAAGTTTGTTCAAATTAAGCCCATGGGATCAAATTTGATCGTTCCCCAGGGGTCACAAAATTGAACTAATGCTTATATTGGGCCTATTTTGTGCAAACTTTAAAATCTTCTGTCCATAACCATTGGGCCTATTTCTACCAAATTTGGTATGTATTAAAATCTTAAAGTTCTCTACCAAGTTTTTTCAAATTATGCCCCTGGGGTCAAATTTGACCCTGCCCCGGGGGTCACAAAAATGAACATATGCTTAAATAAGGCCTATTTTGTGCAAACTTAAAAATCTTCTGTTCATAATTATAGAGCCTAGGGCTACTAAATTTGGTATGTAGTGACATCTAATAGTCCTCTACCAAATTTGTTCAAATTATTCCCCTGGGCTCAAATTTGACCCTGCCCCGGGGGTCACAAAACTGAACATATCCTAATATAAAGCCTCTTTTGTGCAAACTTTACAAATCTTCCTGTCCATAACCATTGGGCCTAGGGCTACCAAATTTGATATGTAACTATGTAGTGACATCTTGTAGTTCTCTACCAAGTTTGTTCAAATGATGCCCCTGGGACCAAATTTATCCTTTGAAGGCTCCCATAAAAAAAGTTGTTCAAGAAAATTTGATTTGTCAAAAAACATGGCCACAGGAAGTCGTTGAACTTTACATGTTTATGCATTTTTGCTATTTATTCATTATGGGATGAATAAACTATTGTCTTCTCAAACTAAATGTTTATCAAAATACACTTGGAATAACTTTTTAATTATAAGAGATAAATGCATACATGTCGAGCGTGAAAGGTAGACCAACATGTTAACTATCCATAAATCCCTTTACCAAACAACACATTTTGGACTGCCCCAAATTGAAAGAGATTGCAGACGAGAAATAATATTGTAAAGGACTATTTATAAATTGGCTGGGTGAGGTAGAAATCATGATTGTGATAAAAGTAGAAATTGCTCATCATGAGCCATTTCTCCTTTTTGAAACCGGAAGTCCTGTTTTCAAAACAAAAACAAACTCTTCAGAAGGAGTTATGGTCTATTGGAAGGTCGAGAATGGCATTTGGTAACTTAATCATCCCATATCTACAAAGAAATTAAATTTATAAGCTTTTTTTGCCGTTAATATGATAACCCATCAGTTCAAAAGCACGATTGAAAACATTTATGCATATGTGCGGACCAGTCTAAGACGTTGTTTACATAATTAGTTCGAAGGTCACAACAACAACAACAAACCTACATGCATGCATACAAATACAAATACAAATTTTATTTAAAGTCGGTTTGTACAGAACAAATATAACATTAGCGATGTATCGCTATTGACCGACATAAAATGGGACATGCATGGGAATCAAGTCTTTTTGCGTCTGTTTGTAGACATTATCTTTACTTTTTGAAGGATCGGAGATGTTTATCAATAAAAAATCTATCAATACATGTAGGCAGATGCACAACTATTTATTTTTTTTTTTTTGGAAATCAATGTTTATACAGACCATCGGAAATTGGGTCACGAAGCTGTGGGAAAAAATATGGATTTTGTTGTTTTCTTCTGATTTTCTAGTAAACATGAGATAAAACCCTGTCATTTAGTACCATTTTAGATCAGATGGTGACTGCTTACAAAGGAATTGAAGTAAGAACATGTGTTATGCATGTTTATCTTATAAACTGAAAAAAGTCGGGTTTTATTTAAATATGTTGAAAGTGACCATATATCCGGATAAAAATACTTCAGATGACATGTTTATTTCATGTCTTTTTTGTAGTGTTTAAACCAGTTTAATAATTAAGAAATAATCAACGGGTTACCGTTGGTTATTGCGGTAATAACCAACGGTATCGAGTTCCGATGCGTAGAAATTAAACAACGAGGGGGTAGCCCAAGTGGTTTGAAAACAAGCATCGGAATGACATACCGTTGGTTATTACCGCAATAACCAACGGTTACCCGTGGATTATTTCGATTCTAACACGATTTCATTAATAAGTTATCCACGATTTAAAGGTTATAAATGAGAATTATATTAACCGAACGTCCTCCACTTTTCCGCGAAAACGTGACGTCACCACAACAATTACAATCAAATGACGTGGCCTTCATTCATAAAATGTGCGCGGACAATCAAAGTGACGTCACTTTAAACAACCGTTGGTATATCGCGGTAATAACCAACAGTAGTTTTCCATCTTTGTATATAGAAAACAAGTCATGTGCCGTGGTAGAATATCTTATTGATTTTAAAAACACAACTTCCATGAACATAGAAAAGTCAATATATGATACTGCATGTTAAACTCATACTTTGTATCCAAGAGAAGGTGTTGGAATTAATGAAGTGATTGCACGCTTTTTTCGCATAAAAAAACAGTGGAGCGATACAGGGCCATCATGGCTCTCTTGTTATTTTAATAACATGATCTTCATTGCCCCAATGAAGCCCCAGTGTGGCGACAACTTTTTGAATTTGGCGAAAGTAAGTGGTGACAACTTTTTAAAGCCCAGAGGGAACCCTGCTAAATGTGCATATGATGATAAAAGAAAGAATTGTGTTTGCAACCAATTTAGGCAGTATTTTGGTTGTTTGTAATTCTTTTTTTTAGCTCATCTAAGCACAAATTCTATCTTGTCAACTTTTACCTTATTAACACTGAAGAGGCCAGATTTTTAATCCAATCTTAATTCAACTTTGTGAGAATGTTAATATTGTGTCGACAATAGCAAGGTTGAGTTTAAATCTAGGTCATGTGCGTCCAAAAAAACAAAGTCACAAGGGCAAATCTTTTAAAACCTTGTTATCACTTTAGAGGTCACATTAAAAACTCAATCATGATGCAATTTATTCTGTCAGAATATTTATCTTGTCAATATAAAGGTTGACTTTGAATCTGGGTCACGTGCATAAGCAAAACTAGCTCGCCAGGTCAAATCTTAGAAAAACATTGTTTATATTCAAGGGTGCACATTTACTACCAAATTTTATAAAACTTGGCAGATTGTTTATCTTGCTAATATGAAGGTAATGCAAGTCTTCAACAATTTTTGTTACCGTAATTACTCTAGTTTTAGGACACTCCAAATTTTCGGACACTCCCTTTTTTGCCGAAATAATTATTTTCCTTGACTCAAAAATTTCGGACATTCGGCTTTTCGTAAATCATTTATGACTCTAATTTTTCGAAGAATATATTTTACAGTGCTATTTTACAAGATGTCTTCCCTGATCTGGTGTCACTGCCAATCAATTGCGTAATTGGGTAAATAACCATGTATATGGGTAATAAACAATGGTTTCACCACAGAGAGATAACTGTTACAAGTAATAAACGCTTCAGAACGTAATGCACCCCTATTACTATACAAACAATTGAAGGTGTTAGACTACAACTGACAAACAAGCAAAGAATTTATAGTTTGCAGATTTTTATTTAAGTGCATTGATTACAGGTTCATACTTGTGCTTATTTTTGTTGCAGTGTACTGAGGGGAATGGGTGGTCGAAACAGACGCTAAACTTTTTATGAAGCCAAAATTGCTTAACGATTTGCTTTTGACTTCACTAGGCTTTAATTTCTTTCTGTAATACCTACTATTGTGACTCAAGGCAAATATTGCTGGGAGCATAAGAAAATTCAGACTGGTTTATATTTTGCAATAATATACAGTATTTAATGTACGAATGTAATGTTAAATGTTTAAACCAGTCATTGATTGAGAAGTCAAATTGGCCGCAAGTTAAAACGGTCTCGAAATACATCAAGTTGGCGTTTTTGGGGATTGTTTACTCGATTTTGATTGGTATTTTTTGTATTTTTTCGGATATTGGGACGGGTCCAGTTCATTTTGGGAATGGGTCCGTAGGTCATTGGGAACGGGTCCAGTAAAAAAACACTGGGGTTAATTTTTTGAGAAGGGGGTGGTCATGTTGTACACTTCTTTTCAAAATTTGAAAATACAAATAATGAATACCAACATTAAAGATATCACATGAATACCTGACATTAAAGATATCACATAACACCACCACTTTTTGCTGGAGTTAAGTGGGTTCATATTAAATTTTGTAGAACAGGAGATGATGTGCATTGCCTAATAGTATGAAGCTTGGTCATCAGTATGTTAATTTTGACCATATCTAAGCCAAATCTTAGTCAAGCAGGGGTCAACATCTAGGACAGAGATACCCTAATTTTTCCAACAATTAACTACAAAGACAAGATTGATTTTCATCTTTTTACAGAATAGAATATGGCTGTTGATTTATACCTTCAGCATAATAAATCAAACTGCATAAATTAATATCTAACTTTCCATGGGTATGTTCTTTTTAAATATAATTTTACTGAAAAAAAGTGTTTTATTTGTAAACCTAATGTGTAGTTAGAAAAAAGTACAGAACCATATTTGTCTATTTCTGATCGACCTGACATATAGAGTCCAACCCATACTGCTTTCACCTTGTGGGGTATATCTGCCCATATTAAGTCTATTATTGATTTTGCATTTAAATGTATATCCATGCTTGCATATATCATATTGCCAGAAGGTGCTGCAAGCAGCGTTCTATCACATGTACTTCACTTAAAGAAAACTATTTTCAATTTTGGGCTGCATTCATGTTGCTGTCATCAACAGCTATTTTGTTGGTTTGTATCATTTGAAAAATCGCTAAAAATGTACGCATTATGTGAATATTTTGGTTAAATTTACTAAATGTAGTGAAATATTCCACTCTGTGCAGAATGATGCCTTGGTAAAATAACATTTTAAAAACAATCAACCTTCCCTGATGGTTCCTTAATCAGAACAACCAAGTAAAGCAAGTAAACATGATGATGGTTAAAAAATTAACAAGGCATACATTTTATCATCGTTTATTCATTTTGATGCAGATGACCTGTCAGTTTTTTCAGGTTATATTAAGAACTAAAAGCCTTGGAACAATATTATATATTGTTTGCAAATTCTAATAATATTAACTCAGGTGAGCGATCTAGCACACTGAGAGACCTCTTGCTTTTGATTGTGGTTAAACATTTCAATGCGTATATTGTGATTAAGTGACTAGGTCCCTGAAAATCTGTTTGTTCTCCACTAAATCATGTGAATCAGCAGAACAAAACTTAGATATAATATATATTATTATTATCATATATTAGATAATTAACAAAAGAAAATAATTATGCATAGAATAAATCATTGTTATGACATTACCTGTTTGTGATCCTGTGTATATTTCATGATTTTTCAGAGAATGGGTTGTTTGCATAACAGGAATTGTTTCTTGAAACTCTAGGGGGTGATGTGCTGGTGGTGGGTTATGGCCAGCTCCTTGTGAATAGTATGCAAATTTATAAGACCAAGAAGATGGTGGATTTTGCGATGTTGGTTGGTCATGGCCATGTCCTTGTAAAGAATATTCCATTTGATAAAACTGAGTGCCTTGTTGGTGTTGTAGATATTGTTGGTTATGGCCATCTGCCTGTAGAAAGTTTGGATTAAAATAGAGGTGAGGACCTTGTAGATGTTGTGGAGATGGTTGGTTATGTTCATCATCCAGGCAAGGTACCAGTTCATGTTTTCTTTGTCCTCTGCCTTGAACTTGACCATTGTCATCTTAAACAAAAATAAAGACATGATATTTTATTGAAAGCTAATAAATTCTCTGTTAATGAGATTAACTTTTTAAGTATCTTAGTCCACATACTCAAACAATAAATGGTTAAGTGTTTTTTTTTCATGTAACATCGGTCCGCCATTAATAATTGACAAACGCTTACAAACTGCAAATTAATATTTTACCACTCATTTATTAACATAAAAATTCTTCAACAGAAAGTGTTATTATTAATTAACTAACTTCAGGACAAAAACCATTAAACTTTCAGCATTTTTTCTTATTTATATGAGCAGTCTCATTGTCTGTCTGGGTGATGCTTTGTGTGCCACACTTATTCAAACAAGGGCTGTTTGTAAAAATTGCATGCCCCCCATATGGGCTCTCAGTTGTAGTGACAGCCATTGTGTGAATATGTTTTTTGTCAAAATGACCTTGACCTTTGACCTAGTGACCTGAAAATCAATAGGGGTCATCTTCGAGTCATGATCAATGTACCTATAAAGTTTCATGATCCTAGTCATAAGCGTTCTTGAGTTATCATCGGGAAACCATTTTACTATTTCGGGTCACCGTGACCTTGACCTTTGACCTAGTGACCTGAAAATCAATAGGGGTTTTCTGCCAGTCATGATCAATGTACCTATGAAGTTTCATGATCATAGGCATAAGCGTTCTTCAGTTATCATCCGGAAACCATTTTACTATTTCGGGTCACCGTGACCTTGACCTTTGACCTAGTGACCTGAAAATCAATAGGGGTCATTTGCCAGTCATGATCAATGTACCTATGAAGTTTCATGATCCTAGCCATAAGCTTAATTCTTGAGTAATCATCCGGAAACCATTTTACTATTTCGGGTCACCGTGACCTTGACCTTTGACCTAGTGACCTGAAAATCAATAGGGGTCATCTGCAAGTCATGATCAATGTACCTATGAAGTTTCATGATCCTAGGCATAAGCTTTCTTGAGTTATCATCCGGAAACCATTTTACTATTTCGGGTCACCTTGACCTTTGACCTAGTGACCTCATAATCAATAGGGGTCATCTGCGAGTCATAATCAATGTACCTATGAAGTTTCCTGATCCTAGCCCTTCTTGAGTTATCATCCGGAAACCACCTGGTGGACGGACCGACCTACAGACCGACCGACAGACCAACAGACCGACATGTGCAAAGCAATATACCCCCTCTTCTTTGAAGGGGGGCATAATTAGGTAAACAAGCATAGTAAAGTGGCATCCATACCCATGGACACATTTCTTAATAAACACATGCATTGTCCAAAAGCAGTTTTGTTGATGTTTACTTTTAGCTCACCTGAGTACCAAGTGCTCAATGTAAGGTATTCTGATTAACCCTATGTAAAGCATTCGTTGTGATGTTGTGTTGTCAACATTAAGCTTGACCACTCTAGAAGCCACATTTTTATTCAACCTTGATAAACTTTAGTCAGAAGGTTTATCTTGATAACACCTAGGCCAATTTTGAAACTCTGTCATGTTTGTCCAAAATCTAGCTAGGTCACCAGGAAAAATCTTACAAAAACCTTGTGACCACTCTAGGGGCCACATTTTTCATCTAATATTCATGTAACAAGGAGTGAGTGTTTATCTTGACAATATCTAGGCCAAGTTTGGATCTTGGTCACATGGGTCTAACAACTGGTTGTCTAGGTCAAATCATAGAAAAACCTTGTTACCACAATGCAGACCTTATTTGTTCAACCATATTTTTATGACATTGGGTCAAAATGTTAAACTTGACACACTATAAGCCCAGTTTGTATCTGGGTCATGTATTTTGAGAAACTAGGTCACCATGTTAAATCAATGAAAATTCTTGTAACCACTTTACAGGCCCCATTTATGACTCAATCGTGATGAAACTTAATAAAAATGTTAATCTTGGCAATAACAAGGTCAAGTGTGAGTCTGGGTCAGGATTTTCTAAATACTAGGTCATACATGTAATTTCTTAGACATTGTTACAATCCAAGAGGCCACATTAATGACTCAATGTGAATAAAACTTGGTCAGAGTGTTTATCGTATTGGCAATGTCTATGTTGGATTTTATTCTGGTTAATATTTAACAAAAACCTTGCTCAAATCGTAAAAACTTCTCAAGATGCCAAATTTATGGATCAATCTGGATGAAGCATGGCCAGAACGTATAGTTAGCTTGACAATATTAAGAAGAAGTTCAAATCCCCTGCATCAAAAAATAGGTCACCAGGTTAAATCTGAGAAAAAGCTTGTTACTACTCTGTGTGCCACATTTATGACTCTGTCTTGATTAAACTTAGTCAGAATATTTATCTTTATGATATGTAGGCAAGGTTCAAATCTAAGTCATCTGCATGCAAACAACGTGTCACCTTGTCTAATCTTAGATAAACCTTGTGACCATTTTAGAAGCCACACTCATGACTTAAATTTGAGTAATCTTGTTCACAATGTTTATCTTGATAATATCTAGGACATGTTTTATTTTGGGTTAAAATGCGCCTCAAATCTTTAAAAAGTTCTCACCAATATAGAAGAATATTATTTTAAACTGCTTAGCAATGCTCCAGATCGTATGGACTACTAAAATCTTAGCTGCGTCTCGACACTTACAACAGCCTTCATAAAACATAAAATTAGCAGATCGCAATTGAAATCATAAGTCATGGATTTAAGATGAAATCCATTTATTAAATGGCCTCCTGCATCACTTACTTTGAGTGCTTTCACCACAAAATGAGCAGAATCGGGCTCCATCTGAAAGTTGTTGTCCACATGCACAACAGAACATCCTGCAATAAACATTCTTTTGGTAAATCAGAAATGGACATAGTTACTTTTGGTGGGGGGGGGGGGGGTGTTACTTTATTACTTATTATTATGTAATTATGTAGTTTAATATACGTGCATTTCATAGGAAACATTTTATGTGGTGAATATGATATCAAGTGAAAAAAAGAACACAACAATGCTTACACCTTTGTTTTTTATGTCGCCCACCACTATATTGGGGGACATATTGTTTTTGCCCTGTTTGTTGGTCTGTTTGCGCCAACTTTAACATTTTGCAATAACTTTTGCTATATTGAAGATAGCAATTTCATATTTTGCATGCATGTGTATCTCATGGAGCTGCACATTTTGAGTGGTAAAGGTCAAGGTCATTCTTCAAGGTCAAAGGTCACAAAACTAAATCAAAGCGGCGCAGAAGGGGACATTGTGTTTCTGACAAACACATTTCTTGTTATTTAATAACTTAAAAAACCCGTAAAATTCTACCTTTATTTAAAAGTCAGGATATACACTGAAAATCTTTTTCAGAAATATTTGTATTTAAATCTGAACAACACCTGTAAAGACTTTGAATCAACTATGCTTACTCAAGTGATAAGTGATTTAATAGCACTATTCCAAAACATAAGGTACCTTTACATACCTGCATTCTAATGAAATGTTTGTTAAAAATTTAATCAATCTAATAAATTAATCTTATAATAGATATATTTTAAGTATGAACCAGTTTGCTGTTTATTTCAAACAGCTAAATTTGTTGATGGAATTTAACCAACTAAAAAATATAATATTACCTGTAATATGACTTCTTTTTCTTCTTACAAAAGTTGGTAAGTGGAAAAATTCCTAAAATGAGACACGCTCAATCTTTTGCTTTTCAATGTTGTAATCAGCACATGTAGGTGGTTGCAAACTAGATACAAGGTACAAAGTTTGTATTATCTTTTTAGCTCACCTGAACACAAGGTGCTCGTGATAGGATATAATGTTTGCCAGTTGTCTGTTGTGTTTGTGGCATCAATCTTTTATTACAATCCTTTAAAAAAACATCAAACAGAAATATATATTTGAAAAAAATATTTGCTGTATATCCTAACCTTGAAATAAAATTAGAAAATTTACATTTGTATGCCCCCGGATCAAATGATCGGGGCTATATTGTTTTTGGCCTGTCTGTCCGTCATTGTGTGTGTCTGTCATTCTGTCACTCTGTCCCAAAACTTTAACCTTGGTCATAACTTTTGCAATATTGAAGATAGCAACTTGATATTGGGCAT
The DNA here is from genome assembly GCF_020536995.1 of Dreissena polymorpha. Classification (NCBI taxonomy): domain Eukaryota; kingdom Metazoa; phylum Mollusca; class Bivalvia; order Myida; family Dreissenidae; genus Dreissena; species Dreissena polymorpha. The sequence goes on along the minus strand of NC_068359.1, from coordinate 4,741,146 downwards.
GCATGTGTATCTCATGGAGCTGCACATTTTGAGTGGTGAAAGGTCTAGGTCATACTTCAAGGTCAATGGTCAAATATATGGCTTCAAAGCGGCGCATTAGGGGGCATTGTGTTTGATAATGAAATTGAAAACAAATATTTAATTGCTGGTTTTGTTGTGTTTCACCAATAAGATCTGAATTGCATTTTTAGCTTGACTATTATATATGAAATATATATAGTGGAGCTATCCTACTCACCCTGGCGTCGCCCTTCCCAAAATAAAATACGCTTTTTACCAAAATACGCTTAAAAAAGTGTATTTTTTCTGCCCTTTTTACTAAAAGTGTATTAATTCTGCACCTTTTTCATTAGTAAGTGCACTAAAGTGCATTTTTTCTGTATCTTCATTTTCTTCAAGCGTATTTTTCTGTACTTTTTTATCTAAGAAGTGTATCTTTTTCAAAACAAGTGTATCTTTTGTAGACAAAGCGTATCTTTTTATGCAAGAAGTGCATTTTTGTGCATTTAAGTGTATCTTCTTATTTGTCAAAAAATACGCTTTCTGTACAAGTGTATCTTCTTAAAAATAAGTATAACTCTAATATTCTGGGTATTTTTAATCCTTTGACTTAATCAGAACACTATAGGAAATAACTGAAGTTAAAGGACAGCAATGTCTTTAATAGCAGGCTTGTACTGAATTCTTTCTTATCTTCACATTATATTAATGGTCTTATTGTTGAAATTTGTCTGCTCATAAAATTAAACAACCCACATAATGTTTTTTTAAGTTTATTCAAAACATGTTATACGCAATATATCACTATGATGTGAGAAATCATTAAAATAAAAATGTAATAATTACCTATCTATTTTGTATCTGTCTGTCTATTCTAATCAATTAAAAAAAAATCTGGTTAAATAACAATTATGAATTAAGTCAATAAATAACACTTTCCAATAAATTGAAATAAGTGTAAATGTTCTGTCAAATACAAAAATTAATATGTTTAAAAGCAATATTTTCAACTGTTGCCATTCACATTCAGTTTCATATGATACCAACATATCCATTTTCTTAATTTGCAATAAAATAATAAGATGCATGACCTGTGTTACATAAACAGTCAACAAAATAACAAGACAATACCTAAAAACACCCCTTTTCACACCTCTAACAATAAACAGATAACATTATCTGTCAGGCATTCAGAGTTAAACAGGGTACTGATTATCTAGGGGCAGATAAGGCTACTACTGATAGGGGTTGCCCAGACATAAGGCTGGAATGAGGTATAAGACTTTTGATTGGTTCAAATTTTTGCACAGGAAATTATTTGAAAACAACGGCTCTAGGAGAAGTGGCCCCCCCCCCCAGAGGTATGTTAAAATTTGCTTTTTCTTTCATCAAAATATGTATTTAATCTGTTTACAGATTTTACCCCCCCCCCCCCCCCCCCCCGTAGAACTGCCCCCCCAAAGATTTTTCACTGGGCGGAGAACTGCCCCCTCACTGTTTTTTTATAGGGCGGAGAACTGCCCCCCTGCTGATTAATTAGGGGCGGAGGACTGCCCCCCTGTCAGAATTGATGACCCGGAGAAGTGCCCCCTAATTCAAGAAATTTTGCGGCGATATATAAAGCGAGTATTATAATGACAATAACGCCAGTATTTTTCTTGCTATTATGTCTGGAAATTGAGTGAAATTTCAAAAGTAATATAATATAAAGTTGTACAAGTAATAAAAGTTATAAAACGACAAAAAAGTACCTGCCTCGGCATGGACGTCGCCATCTTGATAATCACGTGATTTTCGTCTATGAGAACAAAGAAAAACAAATCACTTTTTGCTAATAAAAAGTTTTCGCGGCTGAATTATAAGATATTTTCCCCGTAATTAAAAGAAACAATTAGCATGCAATTTAATCCATCCTTATGCAAGCTGAAAACAATAATTGATTTGTTTGTTTTCGCCAATTACGGATTTGGACGGTTCAATATAATAAACCCGTATGCGGCTTTATTCAAAGCTAACAAGTTCTTAGCAATTATGGTCGGTCCGGTCTTCCAATTAAAAGATTAAAAGATCGCGGTGCTTATCGTTAACAGTAACAAGTTCTCTGCCTGCCTAATTAGCTGCTAATTAAAGCAACTGTTACCGATTTTGTTTGTTTGGCATGTCGACATGATCTGCTATGAATGTATGTTTTGAACGTTTATGTAAGCATGTATATATTTTTTAATGTATGTCTGAATGTATGTATGAATGATTGTAACTGTGAATGTATTTATGCATGTAATGTGTGTATTTATGTATGTTATTTTGTATGTCACATGAATTTACTAAACAACATAAATAAATTGATTATAAATTCGACTTCACTTCACTTTTTTCTTCAAGTCAGCTAAATTATTGCCTTTGCTTTGTCTATTAATTTACTTTTTTATACGTAAATTTACGGTTTTGTTTCCATGGGTCAATACTATTTTTATAATGTAAATTAATTCCGATGTAACTTTTCCTCCATAAGTACTGAGTTGCACGTCTATATTTAGTTGCGACACATGGCCAGTATTAACACGCACGCGTTTCCTGTGTGGATCTCGACTATGTTTTGCGCTCTTATTAAAATACGACTTTTACATGGCATTCATGTATAGTGAGTGATGCGGATGCGTACCAAGGGCCTTAAACAGTATTATCACATGCCTCTAGACAATTTGTGTTATTCAGTTCGATAAATGGAAATTAAATTGTTACCGGATAAAATGTGTACGGCGATAACGTAAAATTACCCGTAAGTATTGTTTTCACTACGTAACTAATAACTAATATGACACCGGGGGGGGGGGGGGGGGGGGCAGTTCTCCGCCCCTACAGATTTGATGGGGGGCAGATATCCGCCTACTAAATTCTGACAGGGGGGCAGTTCTCCGCCCCTACCGATTTGATGGGGGGGCACTTCTCCGCCACCTTTAAAATAAGAGGGCAGTTCTCCGGGGGGCAGTTCTCCGGGGGGGGGGGGGGGGGGGGGGGGGGGGGGGGGGGGGGGGGTGGGTTTCAGCTGGTTTCAGCAATTGAATATTGAGCTAAATTAAATTAACATTGAGACTTATAATTGTTCTGTAAAATGTATTGAAATACTGTCAGCATGAAGTTTTGTGTGATGAAAACAATGTGTTTTTTACTACAATTTGTTGGAAAAGAGGTTCAACTGTTTTTTTTTTGAACACTGAAGAACAGTTTTAACAGGTTTGTATTGTCATTTCTTCATCCTTTTTTTTATTTAGTTTATTGAATTAATTATGATCATTATTATATTTATGTATTGTCACTGGGAAATGTAAATTGATAAGTTAATGTATTGCAATTTAAAGGAAAAACAACACAATTTGAAGCAAATATAGATAAACATACACATGACAAAGTGTAAATGTTGTGTACAGTGAATTGTTGTGGTTGTGTTTTATATATATTGTCATCTTTATTGTTATTTATAGATATTTCTGGTTATTACTGAACAGATTTCTTTCCCTCATATTTTAATATTGAAGGTTAAACTCTCGCCCCAAGAGCAAAAGGGGTTATCATACTACCTGATGTATGGACTTTTACACCAGGCTTTTACCTTGCACGAGCTGGCCAACTTGAGGGGAACTGAAGTGGGCAAACCTGGCCCTGTCCTTGAACAAGAAAGCTGGATTTGTTGAGAGGTAAAATTATACAGGTTAGCAGCATTTAAAAAGTGTCACAATTCTGACCAATGTGACAATTTTTTTTAGAGTTTGAAATGTGATGTAAGTAAATTACAAGCTTTGGAAAATTACCAATTGTAAATATTTTGTCAAAACTCCTTTTCTTTTTTTGGTTCCAGAGTATCATTAAAGCTGAAATCCAGCATTAAACCAGGGAGGTGAAGGCCATCGCACAGGCCATGTGCCGACTATTCACTCCCCACCAGCTTGTGACTTGCTCCATGAAGGGAGCAACAACTACAACAGGGTCACCAAGACCAAGCCTCCCCGCTGCTGAGAGAAATGCAATCATTGGTACTTTTTCTTCATCATAAAAATGTGAAGTACCAGTTACCCTTATAGAAATTCAATACACAACCTACACATATTTTTCAGATCACTTACTGTTTACAGTCGCATAAATAATCATTATATTACATCATTTGTGAAAAGGGTGAGTTTTTATTATCCAAGTGACAGTTAACAATGTTTGTTTTTTAATTCATGAAGACAGGATTGAAAAACTTTGTCCGTGTCTCTAGTCACTGTCTCCAGGACAATCAGTTCTAAACTCATTTGTGTTGACTTCCTTAATATGCAAATATTTAACCTCTTTTTGTGGCTAGAGTATTTTCTATTTAAGAACAGTTTTGTTTTTTTTTGGCATGTTTTTAAAATGAATAGTCAATTATATTTTTTCAGATGTCATAGCCAAAACCTTTGACAAGCCTCTGGTGGATGTTGAAGAAAAGATGAGAGGTTGTTTAAGGTGTCTGCGGCTGATGCACAAGTAGACTGAAGTCTTTGTAAATAAAATGTGCTGTTAAAATGATTATTTAACCATTGTTTTCACTTTGTTATATAGATTTGCACCTGTTGCAACAAAATTAACTTATTTTTGTGCTCCCGGTAGGGTCTCATATAGCAGAGGATCTATCAATCCGTCCGAAAACTTTAGCATTGGTCATAACTTTTGCAATATTGAAGAAAGCAACGAAGAAAGTATGGGGACAAGGAAACATGCTGTTAAAAATGCCTGATTGTATGCTGTGATTTTGTTGAATGTAGATATGTTATTTAATGTTAATAAATATGTTTATTTACAAAGTTTATTTGCTGTACTTTCAGTTCATATTTAAACTGGTCACTTTCATATCCAAATGAATGTATCTTTAAAATACTCATTTTTCAAAGATACACTTAAGTGTATCTTTATCTATCTTAAAAATACTCGTTTTAAAAAGATACACTTGACTGAATTTTAAGTGCACTAATACGCTTAAAAATACACTTGAGCGTATTTTTTATTAAATACACTTGAGTGTATTTTAAGTGCACTAATATGCCTAAAAATACACTCGAGGGTATTTTTTATAAAATACACTTGAGTGTATTTTAAGTGCATTAATACGCTTTAAAATACACTTGAGCGTATTTTTTATAAAATACACTTGAGTGTATTTTAAGTGCACTAATACACTCAAAAATACGCTTGAGCGTATTTTTTTAGTATAAAAAAATACTCTTGAGTGTATTAATGCACTTAATTAACGCAGTTAAAATGCACTTAAATACACTTGAAGTGCAGTTGCTGGGGAACAAATAAAACTGAAGCGTATTAGTGCACTTAAGTATTAATACATTTGAAAAGTGTATTTTTTGAGAGAAAAATGCAGAAAAAACACACTTTTTTGCACAGAAAAATGCACTTGGTAAAGTGAATAATACGGTGCCAATACCGCTGCGTTTTATGCGCATTAAATGCGCATTTTACACACTTTTTCGGGAAGGGCGGCGTTAGCTTTTCAGTGTCCGTTCCCGTTAGCGTGCAAATGTTAAAGTTTGCGTACCACCCCACATATTTCCTATGTCCTTTGACATATTGCTTTTATATTTTGCATACTTCTTTACCAACATGACCCCATTCTATAAACAAGAGCAGACACCTGTATCAAGCATTTTGACAGAGTTATTGCCCCTTTTATACTTAGAATGTGCATATTATTGATAAATCTATGTTAAAGTTTTGTACTGCCTCAAATATTTTCTATGTCCTTTGACATATTGCTTTTATATTTTGCATACTTCTTTACCCACATGACCCCAATCTATTATCAAGAGCAGACAACTGTATCAAGCATTTTGACATAATTATTGCCCCTTGTATACTTAGAATATGCATATTATTGATAAATCTATATTAAAGTTTGCCTACCACCACAAATATTTTCTATGTCATTTGACATATTGCTTTCATATTTTGCATACTTCTTTACCAACATGATCCCAATCTATAAACAAGAGCAGACAAATGTATCAAGTATTTTGACAGAATTATGGCAACTTTTTTTACTTAGATAATTGAACATTTTGCTTAAATTGCCATAACTTCTTTATTTATGATCACATTTGATTCATACTTCGACAAAACCACCCAAATCACCCCCCATGCTCCACCCAGAATCACCCCCCCCTCAATATTTTTTTTCATTTTTTTGGAAAGATCATCTATTAAATGACCACACACCCACATTATACCCCCCCCCCCCTCTCCATGATGGCTTACGTTATACTGTCAAGCTCTCAAATAGTCGAGCACCCTGTCCTCTGACAGCTATTGTTATATGCATAATTATTAACATTACAATGTACCTATTGTATTTGTAACAAAACATGACAGTCACATAATTCATGAATAGCCAAAGACCCAGCTTGTGTTCTATGGTATTTTTATGCCACGGATCGAAAGATCGGGGGTATATTGTTTTTGGCCTGTCTGTCATTGTATATGTCTGTGTGTGTGTGTGTGTGTGTGTCCCAAAACTTGAACCTTCTTCATAACTTGTGCAATATTGAACATAGCAACTTGATATTTGGCATGCATGTGTATCTCATGGAGCTGCACATTTTAAGTGGTGAAAGGTCAAGGTCATCCTTCAAGGTCAATGGTCAAATATATGGCTTCAAAGCGGCGCATTAGGGGGCATTGTGTTTCTTACTAACACATCTCTTGTTTGATAATGAAATTGAAAACAAATATTTAATTGCTGGTTTTGTTGTGTAGGTAAAAGGTAAAAAATAATAAAAAATTAAAAGCGGCGCATTAGGGGGGCATTGTGTTTCTGACAAACACATCTCTTGTTTAATTATTAGTTTCCATGGAAACCAACACTACATTTTTATGCCCCCGAAGAAGGACATATAGTGATCGGACCGTCCGTCTGTCCGTCCGTCCGTCTTGCCGTCACACTTTGCGTTTAGGTTTCGCGTTTAGGTTTCAAAAAATGCTCTCAACTTCTATATGTAGCTTCAAATAGCAACTTGATATTTGGCATGCATGTGTATCTCATTTAGCTGCACATTTTGAGTAGTGAAAGGTCAAGGTCAAGGTCATCCTTCAAGGTCAAAGGTCTAAAAAACAAAATCAAGGGAAGTAATAAGCTTCAAAGGGAGATAATTATCTGTACCTGCCAAATGATAAAAAAATAAAATTTTTAATCAAAGCGGCGCAGTAGGGGGCATTGTGTTTCTGACAAACATATCTCTTGTATATTGGCGTAGCACTGAAGTACGGCAACTAGTATGTAATACGTTTTTTTTCGCTTATGGGAGGAGAAGTTATTTTACGGATCAATGTATATATTTTTGTTGTCAGAATATCTTGCATAGTGGTGATTTTTTGTGTAAATTAGTGTAAATAAGTACTGCATTTGTGCCTATTACATTTATTACAACATATATTGCCAATAATGCAAAGCTAAAATTCTTTAATTAATAACTGATCACAGGGACTGGGCAATAATACAAAATCACAGGGACTGGGCAAATACGCGAACTGGTGAAACTTTCTGGTTTTGTATAAAAACAAAACATATTCAAAATATATTTATTTTGTGGTTTTTCTAACAATAGCGCAGACTTTGGCTGTTCGAGTTTTGGTTAATGCGTATTTTCTTCAAATTTCTTCAAGACGACAGCGATTACACGGTTTATTGCTTTATCATTATGTTCACACCGGTCTTACTGACAATAACGTAGTGACGTCACCATCTATGTATAGAATGATTGCTTTATTAATAACCGTTACACTACAGTCACTTATTAATATCATAGTTAGAAGGTGATTTTTCAAGCGGTTCCGTAGTGTAGTGGTTGCACGCTTGCTTCACATGTGAGAGGTCCAAAGTTCAAGCCCCAGTAGAATCAAATTATTTTATTTGTGTTCTATGTTAACTTTTTGTTTTGATGTAGACATTTTAGTTTAAATAAACATGCTGTTTTATTGTAACCATTTTTTGTTTTTATTATACCCATAAAATATATGTGTGAGAGGGTGGGGGGGGGGGGTTTGTAAACACATTAAAACTTTTACAGTGTTTTCATATCAATGAGTACTCAACCCCTATCGTAAATGAGCAACGTAAGAATAAGTTCAGAATCATCTCCCCTTGAAGGTGAGAAAAATATGAATTTACGCTTACAAGATGAAACAGATTTGTTAAAACCTACACAGTTCTGTTCCATTAATGAAAACTGCACACGGATGCCAGTAAAAAAAAAGGAAACCAATGTAAATAAAATGAACTATGAAATATTTGGGGGTTACAACACAAAATCATAGATAATGGTTATTTGGGGGTTATAACACAACATCATAGATAATGGTTATTTGGGGGTTATAACACAAAATTATAGATAATGGTTATACAGTCCACTCTCGTTATCTCGAAGTCGGTGGGAACAAGAAAAAATATCGAGATAACGAGAGTTCGAGATATCCGATTAGGCGTTTTCAAAGAAAAAATGAGACGAAAATTTACCTTGTTTTTAACATCTTAATACCTGCTAAGTGATCTAACTAAAGCCGTCACCGCGTGGCATAATACTCTCTTCCTGATATATACGCGTTTTACGAGGCACGATTAATTTTGCTATTTAAATGCTTAAAATGACGTTTTAAGTATTACAGAACTGCATGAACACATGCAGTTATAATTTTTCTAAACTGTCGAGTAAACGACGGTGTATATACGCAAAAATATAACTCAATGCATTTTGGAATGTTGTTTGTAAAAACAATTAGTCTTTCGGCCTTCAGCAGGCTGTGTATTAATTGCAGTTAATTGATGTTAAAGTGACACTTAGAGTGACAGGCCTCAATCAAGAGTTAAAGGCTAACGACATTACACACGTGTGATCATTGATGCAATTAACGGATCAATTTCCTACCGCACAGTATCGGGAGCAGCCGGGCGAAGCGGGACGGTAAAGTATCAAAGAAAAAGTTTCTCACCTTTTGCCGACACTGGGAAAGTTATTCGCACTTTGAGATAAACCACAGTAAATACATGTTAAATCGGGACTCGGGACAAAAATTTATATCGACATATTGAATTATTCGACATAACGAAAATCGAGATAAGCGATGTTTATTTATAAAGATAAAGAAGGAAAAAAAATGGGACATTGAGCGTACTTCGACATATCGAGAATATCGAGATATCCGATGTTGAGATAACGAGAGTGGACTGTACCAGTATCTTTTTCTATTTTGTTTAAAATAATCGGCCAATATATAAATATTTACAGTAGAAAAAAATCAAAGTGCTGAAGGCACTGAAGATGTTCGCTATTGCATAATTGAACACGCAATTCATTTTTGAAAATCAATCGCAAGTTTGAAATGAACACACGCCATTCACTTTTATAAAGTGTGTGTCATAGCGCACGGGTCGAGTTTTGTGTGCACTTTTTATCATCCTTATTATTTCATAGAAATAACTAAGACAAAATAAAAACAACATGCTTTTTGGAAGTTCTGAAAGCATAGAAAGTATGATGAAAATGGTAATGATAACTTAATATAAAGAAAATTTGCAGTCACCATATTAAAGGAATATTTTTTTCTTATATCAAATGACTATCTTAACCAAGAATATAAATTCATAATGAAAGTTCCGTGTACAAAACTTTTGATTTTTGACACCATATACAAATTCAAAATATACAACAATCTTCGTATCTTGTATAGGGAGGAATAAAAGTATATAAACATTGCTGTTTATGCTTTACTTATTACCCGAGCAGTTCACACGGTGTCAACAACGCTAACATAAACATAGGTATAGAGCACGCATGCGCTTTTAGGCGTAGCTGTTTCAGTTTTCATCTTAGTGACTTTTACATAACGCCAACAGACACGCATGAATATTTTCGAATATTTAATAAGCTGATTCAAGTTACAACCTCTGAATTTTTGCTACATCACTGCGTATGTGCTCAATTCAAAGGATGTAGCACTGTTCAGTGTAAGGAATTCCGGACTACTCTCTGTATGCTCAAACGACACAAATTGTGGCCCTGTTACAATTACGCGTTACAATCCATTTCGCAGAATTTCACTTTCGCCTCCAAGATGAGAAAACAATCATTAGCGAAATAGTATAGTGTCACGATAAGAGAAAATCGTTTAATTATCATACCACAATGTTTGCCGTACTTGGTCAGCAAGTCTGGAAATCATTCCTTAATGTGTGGATAGGCTGCCATTATTAACAAGTTTGCTATTTTCAATTCAATTTTGTATCAAAAAACATTGTTCTTAAATGTGGCATTTTCAATTCGCAATGAGATTTGTAATGACCCTCGTCATGTGAAAATGGGTCTTATTCCATATGCGCCCATCATATAAATAGCCCACTCAGCTATCACTCCTTCTGGTAAGGAGAAACATAACATATTGAGTGATTTTAACGCGAACAGCATCGCCTATGGTCTGACTGCGCAAAAGCACATGTTGGGTTTAACAAACGCTTGCCGAAATGCATAAGACCCATTTTCGCATGACGGCGCTATTGACGTGTGATTTAAATGTGTCGAAAGAAAACTGCGTTTAAATCAAATATAAACATACGATATATTTCGATAGTGAAGAAAGATACTCATAACAAGGCATATGAGGACACATATGAAGTGCTCTCCCGTAGTATATTTTTTATTTTACTCACACTAATGTGTGGTTTGACAATGCTCCCTTCTCAAAAAAGTGTGTGAAATGTACGTTTTAAGTACGTTTTGCGTGTGTTAAACGTGGCGGTATTGGCACTGCGTTTTTTGTGCGCTTTTTCTTACCGAGTGAGTTTTTAACAAAAACAAACAAACAAGAAAATGTGCGCTTTTTGTGGATAAATGTGCGCTTTATGTGCGTTAAACGTGCCCTTTTTATAAGTGTGTTCAATGTGCACTTTTATGTGCGTGATATGTGCGTTAAACGTGCGCTTTTTATATAAGTGCGCTTTTTATATAAGTGCGTTTTTTACTACCATTTATGTGTGTAAAATGTGCGCTTTTAAATGCGTTAAATGTGCGCTTTTTGTGAGTTAAATGTGCGCTTTTTTTATTTAAAAAGCGCACATTTAACTCACAAAAAGCGCAGTTATAACCCACATAAAAGCGCACATGTGTGTTAAAGTGCGCTTTTATGTGCGTTAAATGTGCGTTAAACGTGCGCTTTTTATAAGTACGTTTTTGACTGCCATTTATGTGTGTAAAATGTGCGCTTTTAAGTGCGTTAAATGTAAGCTTTTTGTGAGTTAAATGTGCGCTTTTTTATTTAAAAAGCGCACATTTAACTCACGAAAAGCGCAGTTATAACCCACTTAAAAGCGCACATGTGTGTTAAATGTGCGCTTTTATGTGCGTTAAATGTGCGCTTTTTAAATAAAAAAGCGCACATTTAACTCACAAAAAGCGCACAATTAACGCACGTTAAGCGCAGTTATAACCCACACAAAACGCACAATTTACGCACATGAATGGCAGCAAAAAGCGCACTCACAAAAAGCACACATGTGCGTTAAAGGTGCATCTTTTGCCTTAACAGTTGATTCAATTATATGCTGTTAAAAGTTTTTTTTAATTCAGATATGCAATAAAAACCAATAATTATATAAACATATATATTTGTGTATTTTAATAATTACAAGATAATTCAATTTTTTACTTTAATGTACACCAACATTTGTTAACATACATGAGTAATTAAATATCAATGGCAATTTGATGAAATAAATATAAACATAATTTGATTATAAATAAACAAAAAATAATAGCATACTATAATAACATGTACAGTATATACACACGAACAGCTATATACATAAGAAAGATGCATATCAATCAAGGCCTGTCAGCATTTCTTTGAGGCGGCGGAGTGCAGCTCTCATCTTTCTCTCCAAGTCTGCCACCAGCCGGTCAAACTTCTTTGCAACTATTATACTGTCATGGCCTTTGCGCGATGCGTCTCGTGCATGACCTCATTTGATCAGGTCCTGAAAGATATTTTATAATGTAAGTGTTGAATATTGCTGTTATGGTAATCTTGTTGCTATAAAAATTATAAATTTAAATCAAAACTAGTTTGTTTGCTTGTTGTTTTTGGTTGTTTATTTTGCAAGTTTAATCCCCTGATCACATGTGACTTAACGCTTTTCATAAATAAATACGTTTGATAGAAAATACTGTTCGAAAAATGTACCAAGAAACGTGGTCTCATTTTGCTGTGTGGACTGGTCGGAAGTGCGACACCTTTAAAATGCAATAACCAGTACCCTGTATAGTTTTACCTCTAAACAAATCCAGCTATTCTTGGTCAAGGAGAAGGCGCGGTTTTCCCACTCCTGTTCTCCTCATGTCGGCCAGCTTGTGCAGGGTAAAACCTGGTATTCAAGTCCATACATCAGGTAGTCTCTCTTTTGCTCCCTTTTTTGGCAGGCGATGCGATGATGCACATTCTTTCCAAAAGATCTTTTGATCAATGTAAATTTCACGGTCACCATGGGCACGGACTCTAGATTACACGGATAAGAAACGGGACCGTTACGCCAAATGTCTTGTTGTGTCTAAGTCACGTGACCGTGTCGTAACTATCGATCTTTTATCGAAGCGCCGAGGTTATAAATTTGATGTACCCACTCACGTATTTTGTTAAATTATAGTTTCATTTCTAGGCCGTTTTTGACAAATTATATATCATTAGAAAGCTTACGTAACGTAGTTTTCAGATATATAAATATATATTAAGTTTTTCTTTTGATTTTGGCAGCCCGGCGAGTTATAACTTTAACTTTTGCAAATAACATACCGTTGTGGAGTTTTAGAATCTAGATTTACGGTTGACATGTTCGTACTATAAATTCAAACAGTTTGATTATTCTAATACCATGTTTAAATAATTTAGTAGAAGGAAAACAAGACATATCTTTAAACAAGAAATATCTTTAAACAAAAAAAATCTTTTAAAAAGATATTTGGTACAAATCCTGAGTTTGAAATAAGTTAGACATTTTATATTTCTAAATAATTAAATTGAAAAAAATAAAAAAATATCTTATAATACACAGTATTGAGGCACGTGTACAGTAAAATATATTTAAAATCACAATTATTTCATATTCTCGACGCAGTTTTCATTCGGGTCTGCTGGCGTTATGTAAAGATGATTTAAGGTGAAAAGCTAGGTTAAACAGCTAAGCCGAATAATGATAACAATTAATTAGGACAATACATTTCATTGTTCAGTTGTTGTTGTTTTTTATTTGTTTTATGTGATGTTCGATCATTTTTACATCAAGACCTGATTGTAACCAGTTGCAAACATTCTTTACAGAACATTCATATCCATTTTGATTTAAAAATCAGACCATGGCAATCAACCCATGTAAGTATGCCTGATATCTCATAGAAAGACCTTTCTCAGCTACCCATGACCGATTGTGGCATTTCCAATAGCTGTCACACTGGTGGTTATCTAATGTTTGTAGAATGTTTGTATGACACCCCTGTTACAAATCAGGAATTTTAACATAACAGTGATAAGTATATATATTTACTTAAATTTATCAGTGCATATCTAGGTTAAGTCAATATAGGAAATTTTTATGGTTATAACGCCAATATACCAGTATACTTTTCATGTTATATCAGCAACAAAAAATGTCAAAATTTAGATTGTTTATATCAGATGTTTGATAGATAGGCATGTCCTGTCATTTCTACAATATGTGCATGATTTGTGTATTTTAAACTGTTTTTATGCCCTCCTTGGAAGAATAGGGGTTATATTGTTTCTCTGGATGTCAGTCGGTCTGTTTGTCAGTTGGTCAGTCTGTTGGTCTGTCAGACTGTCCGTAGACCAGTTTGTTTCAATCAGTAACTCAATGAATTGACCGATTGGCTTGATACTTTACATGTGGATTGGTCTTGGACAGTAGATGACCCCTTTTGAAAATGGAGTCACAAAGCCAAAGGTCAAGGTCACTGTCACAATAAGTGTGAAAATCGTTTCCGATAAATAACACTTCAACAAATTGACCGATTGGCTTGATACTTCTCATGTACATTGGCCTTGGACAGTAGATGACCCCTATTGAAATTGGGGTCACTTGGTCAGATTTAAGGTCCCTGTCACAATAAGTGTGAAAATCATTTATGATCAATAACTCGTTAGCAAATTGACCAATTGGCTTGATACTTCACATGTGCATTGGCCTTAGACAGTAGATGATCCCTAAAGACATTGGGGCCACTAGGTCAAGGTCCCTGTCACAATAAGTGTAAAAATTATTTTCGATCAATTGGTCGTCAACAAATTGACAAATTGGCTTGATACTTGTCATGTACTTCGACCTTGGGCTATATATGACCCCTATAGAAATTGGGGTCATTAGGTCAAAGGTCAATGTACGTCACTGTCACAATAAGTGTGAAAATTGTTTCCTATCAATAACTGGTCAATGAATCGGCTGATAGACTTGATACTTCCCATGTGCATTGGTCTTGGGCTGTAGATGACTCCTATTGAAATTGGGGTAACTAGGTAAAGGTCATGGTGACTGTCAAAATAAGTGGAAAAATCGTTTCTGATTAACTTGTCAACAAATTGACCGATTGGCTTGAAACTTAACATGTGAACTTGCCTTGGACAGTAGATGCCTCCTATTGAAATTTGGGGTAACTAGTTCAAAGCCCTGTTTTGGGAGGCATATGTCTCCATTAGTGAAACTCTTGTGTTTTGTAGTAATGGGACAAAAATAGGTTTTTCATGGGCTTGTTATGCCCCCTCTTGTATAGAGGGTGGCTTTTAGATTATCCCATGTCCATGTACCACCTTACTTTTTTCCATCATTCTGTCTGCCATCGGTCCCAGTTGTTGTGGTGCGCGTAACTCAAAAAGTACTGTTGCTAGAGGAAAGAAACTTTGCAATCAAATCAAACAGTACGGAACCAGAGTTATAGCCCCTTTTAGCACTAGAAATTCTTTTTATTGCACTTGAGGCCACATTTTGATCTAATATTGATACAACTTGGTAAAAATATTTATCTTGACAATATCTAGGTGTTCAAATCTGGGTCATGGGTGCCCAAAACCTAGGTCACTAGGTCAAATCTTTAAATCTGTAAACACTTGTAAACACTCTTTAAGCAACCTTTATTCCTCATGTTTGAAATTAAATAAAATGTATATATTTACAATAAATAAGTTTGAATCTGGGTCACAGGCGTCCAAAGATTAGGTCACATGGTCAAATCTTAGAAAAACCTAACTACCACTCTCAAGGCCATATTTATGATTTTGATGGTGATGAAACTGGGTCAGAATGTTTATTTGAACAATAGCTAGGTAGAGCTTGCATCTAGGTTACATCCTAAAAAAAACTAGATCACTTGGCAAACTCCTAGAAAAACTAGGTAACCACTTTTGTAGCTACATTGTTCACCCAATCTAGATAAAACTTGATCAGAATGAAATCTGAAAATAACTAGGCTGACTTTAAATCCGAGTCAGGTTGTCCAAAAACAAGGTCACCTAGTAAAATCTTAGAAAAACCTTGTAACCATTTTAGCAGCCATATTAATGACTCAGTCGTGATGAAACTTTGTCAGAATGTTTATCTTGACATTTTCTAGGATGAATAATAATCTGGGACAAAGGTGTCAAAAAAAACTAGGTCACCAGGTCAAATCTTGGGAAAAAACCTTGTTACCTTAAAAGAGGCAATAATTATGAAACTTAAACAGAATGTTCATTTTGACAATATCTGATCCGTGCCATGTGAGTTGAAAAACAAGGGTCACCAGGTCAAATCTTAGAAAACTGTTGTTACCACTCAATAAATTAGGCTTATGTCATATATAGAAGACTCTTACTATTATTGAATATGGGATTGACTCAGTAACTCCCCTTTCACTGCAATTTAATTTAGGATAGTTAAATTTACTTGTGTTTATCATTTGTTTGTTATTGGTATTCAATGTTTTATTACATTTGTACTGTCAATATGTGTAAAAAGTTCCTGTCTCAACCACAACTTTGCTATATATATATTGATGGACTTTTAAATAATGTTCACCTTATTCAGACCTTTTGAGTGTAACCCATGTCTCCCTAACTCAAAGATCAAGGTCACTCTAAATGCTTAAAGGTAAAATGGTTAGGTTCAAATATGCCTTGTTAAGGACTTAATTAAAATTGCTATTATTTTAATGGACATTTTATATTAAACATTGGAAAACAACAATTTTATAACTTATATTGCTTTATTAAAGTCGGTATAGCAGCATGATAAATACATGTGAATATATGTAATGGTATATAATATGCAATTGAAATCTATACATATACATTATACTTCATCATGAAAAGTATTTTTTTAAATGACATGAATGTTAAAAACATACATTTTGTTATGAAAAAACAACACCTTCTGGTTGATTGACATGGTGATGAATAGAACACAGATCTCCAATTAATATTATTATCCCCACGTTTTTCGGAGAAAAAGTGGGGATATTGTATTGATGTGCGTCTGTCCGTCCTGGCCACCTGCTCCTCCTACACTATTAGCACTAAAACCTTGAAACTTACATACATACATGGTAGCTATGAGCATATGTGCGACGGTGACAGTGACGGAATTTTGATCTGACCCCTGGGTCAAAAGTTATGGGGGTTGGGGCGGGGCCGGGTCTGAGATTTTCACTCATTTTTTTATGTTATTTTACATTAACTTCTTCATTTCTGCACCGATTTACTTCAAATTGATACTGAGCCTTTCTTATGACACTAAGGTCAATCTCAACTATGCATGGCCCCATTGCCAACCCTGGGGCGCCCCGGCCACATAGGTCACGCCCACCCAAAATTGCCTTTTACTATTATTTCTTCATTTCTACACCGATTCACTTCAAATTGATACTGAACCTCTCTTAAGATAATACGGTCAATTTCAGCTATGCATGGCCCCATTACCAACCCTAGGGCACCCCGCCCACATAGGCCAGGCCCACCCAAATTGCCTTTTGCTATTTTTTCTTCATTTCTATACCGATTCACTTCAAATTGATACTGAACCTCTCTTATGAATATACGGTCAATCTCAGCTATGCATGGCCCCATTACCAACCCTGAGGCGCCCCGCCCACATAGGCCACGCCCACCCAAAATTGCCTTTTACTATAATTTCTTCATTTCTACACCGATTCACTTCAAATTGATACTGAACCCCTTTTATGACAACACGGTCAATCCAACTATGCATGGCGCCATTACCAACCCTGGGGCGCACCGCCCACATAGGCCACGCCCACCCAAAATTGCCTTTTACTATAATTTCTTAATTTCTACACCGATTTACTTCAAATTGATACTGAACATCTCTTATGACAATAAGGTCAATCTCATCTATGCATGGCCCCATTACCAACCCTGGGGCGCCCCGCCCACATAGGCCACGCCCACCCAAAATCGCCTTTTACTATAATATCTTCATTTCTACACATATTCACTTCAAATTGATACTGAACCTCTTTTATGACAATACAGTCAATCTCAACTATGCATGGCGCCATTACCAACCCTGGGGCGCCCCGCCCACATAGGCCACGCCCATCCAAAATTGCCTTTTACTATAATTTCTTCATTTCTACACCGATTTACTTCAAATTGATACTGAACCTCTCTTATGACAATAAGGTCAATCTCAACTATGTATGGCCCCTTTACCAACCCTGGGGCGCCCCGCCCATAATAGGCCACACCCTCCCAAAATTGTCTTTTACTATAATTTCTTAATTTCTACACCGATTCACTTCTAATTGATACTGAACTTCTCTTATGACAATACGGTCAATCTCAACTATGCATGGACCCATTACCAACCATGGGGAGCCCCTTGGTCAAACATTCGGCGTGGGGATACGCGTCGGCCTCTGCCGCGCCATTTCTAGTTATTTTTATTACAATTCATCATTATCACAATTTAAAATTATTTTTTAAATATTTATTTGTTTGCATGGTTACTGATTTTAAAATTTAAAGGAAAAGAACCAAAACATAATCCTAGTACTAAATGCATACTTAACATCAAATACCCTATCCACTATTTCCTCCTGGGCTAATATATCACTACCCGGTTTATGGACTTCAAGGAAGTCTCTTTTTAACAAAAAAACAGTTAAGGTGAAAGAGTTGCCCCTGAGAAGCCTGCTTGCAGGACTCTAAAGGCTAAACTCAGGGACGACACTTTTCGAACATGCTTTCAGCCCAGTTTTCCAAAAACGCCACTCATATGATATATAGTTCAAGTACTGGATGTTGCACATACATGTTATAAATGAGATAATCTAAACAGGGATATATTGACAGTTATCCCAATATATTAAGGTATGCATTAAAAAAAATTATATTCATTTGTTCATACACATATTAATTGTCCCCTACCGGTGAAACCGGAGGGGACTTATGGTTTGCACTCCGTCTGTCTGTCAGTCTGTCTGTCTGTCAGTCTGTCTGTCAGTCTGTCTGTCAGTCAGTCCGTCACACTTTTCTGGATCCTGCGATAACTTTAAAAGTTCTTAATATTTTTTCATGAAACTTGAAACATGGATAGATGGCATTATGGAGATTATGCACATCATTTCATTTTGTGCCTACGTAAAAAATTCTGGTTGCTATGGCAATAAATATAAAAAATATTTTTTTTGCTGACAATAGTGGAGTTTCACCGGTAGGGGACCATATTGCTTGGCAATCTCTTGTTTCTCTAATGTTCTCTGGGTATTTTTGGCTTCCACAAACTGTATCCCAAGTTGGACAAATATTCTTACCATATAATACAGCAAATTTTTTACCAATATTGGCATTTTTTGTGGGTCTATGTATATATGATGTCCACCGTAATTTTGTAGTAAAATAAGGTGACCTCCAACAGCCTTGCTCTCTTAAGCGACCCAGTTAGAGTGTCTGACTACCGCTCTGGAG
Source organism: Dreissena polymorpha (assembly GCF_020536995.1). Classification (NCBI taxonomy): domain Eukaryota; kingdom Metazoa; phylum Mollusca; class Bivalvia; order Myida; family Dreissenidae; genus Dreissena; species Dreissena polymorpha. The sequence goes on along the minus strand of NC_068359.1, from coordinate 4,722,111 downwards.
GTTGCGGGTTCAATCCCCCATTTGAGCCCAGGATTTTTCACTTTAATGTAACAGAAATTTCTTATATTAAACATCTCTTGTACATATTCAGTTTTTTTCTTTTAAGTATAAAACTTTAAAATATTGCTCTTTTGAATATGAAATCCTTAGACCTTGTTTAATTGATAATGTCCTCTACTGTTCTTCTTTAGTATATTGGTTATCTAAAGTGTCTTATACCTTTCATACTTGACATGTGATGTCCTATACTGGTCATCTACAATATCAGATACCTTTCATACTTGATTTGAGATGTCCTCTACTGGTCCTTTAAAGCGTTTATACCTTTCATACTTGATATGTGATGTCCTCTAATGGTCCTCTACAATGTCAGATACCTTTCATACTTGATTTGGGATGTCCACTACTGGTCCTTTAATGTGTTTGATACCTTTCATACTTGATATTTTATGTCCTCTACTGGTCCTCTGAGTGTCTGATACCTTTCATACTTCATAAGCGCTGTTCTCTTTTGCTGCTCTGAGGGTCTTATACCCTTCATACTTGATATATGATGCCCTTTACTAGTCCTCCAAAATGTCTGATACAACTAATTCGTTGACATGTAATTTCGTGGATTTCAAATTTTCGGGGAAGTCTGACCGTCATAATATTTAAACTTTTATTAAAACAACCAGAGTAATAACAAAGCATAATCTGCTTTCTGTGTTGACAGCAAGACTTGAGGTTGATATTCACTGAAGCATGACAGTGTTGCCAATAATTGTCCATAAGAGCGATTATAAAGGCCATCCTTAAAAATTCTTTTGTTTGGCATAACCCAACCGACCCACTAAAATCGGCCCGACTGAATTTATTTTTTTTTACTTTCCAAAAAAAAATTTTTTTTTGCTTGCCAAAAATTCTTTCTGCCAAATTTTTCTTTTCGGCTTTTTATCCTTTTCGGTTATTTGCGTCATTTAATTGAATGCTCTTTCAAGGATATCTAGAATAGCAATAAACAAAATGCGTACCGGTATTTATTTGAGTCGCCTATTTATTTACATGTGCATATGTGATTAATTAGACTTTAAATACAATTAAACTGCTCCTGTTTTTCTCGTATCCCTTTAATTAAAATACGCTGCTGTCGTTCAGGATAGTTTGGGAGTATAAAAAAAAATCAATTACCGTAATTACTCTTATGTTTTCGGACACTAAAAAATAATTAATTTTTTTCGTGTCCGAAAACTTAGATACGAAAAATATTCACAAAATACAGGTGTCTGAAAACTTAGAGTCGAAAATTGAAGTGTCCGAAATAGCGTCAACTGTATCAACGACTACGGGTAATAGCACGCACTTGTAAAATACCAGTATAAATTACAGTTATATGTGTTTGCACTGCATTTTAAATAATTTTAAATGCTTTATTTATTTGACAGATTGGTACCACAAGGTTGTACTTTGACCAACGAGTTCAAAGATGAGCATGTGATGTACCGATACTCGCTAGTATGAACCTGTAATTAACGCAAAAAAAGCAAACAATGAATTCTTTGTTTGTTCATTTCCGATAGCTGTTGTCTTACACCTTCCATTGTTCGTAAAACTTGCAATAGGGAGCATCACACTTTGAAGCGTTTAGTATTTGTCACAGTTATTTTACTAAGAAGGGGAAGTACCATTGCGGTAGATAATAGCACAGTTCTGCTGTGACCTCACTAATTGCTAAGCTGACCGATACATAGGTCACGTGGTTTAACCACATACAAAGGATTCACTCATGTGGATTCACTCATGTTAATTGGCACTACCCCTGGAAATTGTCATAACGCTTATGCTATCGGGCAAAACCATTGATTCATACCGGTTTACAAGGTTATTTACCCAATAATGCAAATGTTATGGTCCGTTGCCCTAAGGCATGCACCTGTCATGTTTTATAATGTTAATCTGGTTGTAAAACCCCATGATCGAAGTGTCATTAGATATCGAAAACCGGACCGAAATTTGGTAAAATAGCGCTGTAAAATATACTGTCCGAAAACTTAGAGACATTAATTATGGACGAAAACTCGTGTGTCCGAAAATTAAGAGTCACGAAAATAATTATTTTTGCTAAAAAACAGGGTGTCCGAAAACTTAGAGTGTCCGAAAACATAGAGTAATTACGGTATCACAGTTCAATTCAATTTGGCTATCGACAGAGATGTGTAATATTATCGCCATATAACTAATTATTTAATTATCACTCTTTAATTCAGATTGGTAAATATTCGGTAGAAAGATAAAGTGGTCAGCTTAGAAATATTTATTGACGGGTATTGTCACGTTTTTGTTTCATTTGCTTTATCTCTTTATACGACTTTCCGACCGGTCGCTATTTTGGAGGCAGACGGCGATATTAAATGTGTATTAAAATTATACAACATCTGCGCATGAATGACCCAATATTATCCACCCGTCCTCACGTTTCATTCGACAACGTCATGTCATGTGTAAGCGAGCTCAATGCTGATTGGCCAGCTACCATTTGCACTTCATTAACAATAAGGTCAAGCAATGTCTAATCGGGTACAGACCGGGTTTCGTTAACTGTTCGAATTGCAAACACTTTCATTGAAGCAAAGAGACAAATATAAAAACCAGTCAGGATTAAAATGGCGGATGTTTTCAACGAAAATTTACTAGATTTTCGCAATTTAGATTTTTTGTTTGCCAAATTCTCAAAATTTTCGCAAATGACTCAAATGGCGAACAACAGCGCGAGCATTGCGAACGTGTTATTATTGGAATAAATGCTCACTATTACAGGGCTCGCGCTGTCGTTCGCCATTTGCGAAAGTATAGCGAATTTGGCTCAAGAAAAATATAATTTGCAAATATGCTTAAATCTCGCTAAATTTCATCGAAAACATCCGCCATTTTAATCCGGAGTGTTTTTTAAAACTATTTTTCTGTTTGTTTCCATGAGCAATTTGAAGCGCATATGGTAGCTGGCCAATCAACATTGAGTTCGCTATCGGGAAATATTGGGTCAGTTATGCGCAGATACATGTAATGGCATACACAGTTGATATTGTCATCTGCCTACAATATAACGGCCGATGGCACAAGTCGTATAAAAAAATAAGCAAATGAAAAGAAGCGTAACACTCAATAAATTATTTTTAAGCTGATCATTTTACAAATTTCTACCGACTATCGATCTGAATTAAAGGATGATAATTAAATAATAAGTTACATGTCGAAGATGTTGCACCTTTCTGTTCTTGATTGAAATTAAAATGTTATAATTACTTTGTTGTTTTTTAACTCACAAACTATGCTATTGTAAAGTAATATGTCAACCAAATAGTATATTAATTACATATTTGCTAGGTTACTTGTTTTCATTTTCTGTAGTCAAACAATATGCACATTTTATTTCATGTGCAAAATGCGTACAATTTTTGGGACTGTCGTTTTCAGATCCAGTATTTTTCATCGATTATATTATATTTTCGAAGTTCTTTATAGAAAAAATAGACTTACGAATACATGTGCGGTGATACGGACGGTGCCGAAAAATCTTAACCAGAGGCAGTAGACCTGGAGCTTTATTTGATAATTACCTTTCAGTTTGGTATATGTCGGAGTTCAATGTCAGAAAAAAAAATTACAAAAAATAAATAAAATCCCTACCTACCTACCCACCCAAATTTACCTGGGTCGGGTTATGCCAAACAAACAATTTTTTAAGGATGGCCTAAAGCGGCGCACTTGTGGGTCCCCGCTTGCTTATTGCCATCAATGTTGTTTTGACAATATTTGCAATTTTCAGCGCAATCAGTCCCAGTGCAATCAGTCCCCTAGTAGTAATAATTGAGTAGTAAGGTCCCCAAAATACCAGTGTGAAAACCGTTATGTCTCTTTTAACTTTAATTGGCACTTATTGACATATGTGATAAATCTGCAAACTGTTAATATGACGACGTCACATAAAAGGAAACAATCATTGATGTACAGTTTAAATACCGTGCTTGATTTAAAAAGTATTATTACCCAAACACTTATCAAGAAAACAACATATTGTATTAACAAGCATCTCTCTATCAAAAATCGGAAATGACCGATTTCGGATTAAAAATGTATAAATAATCGTTGGTACTTGAATTCGTTGTTCAGCTGACCAACGAAATCCACGAAAATTCGTACCACACAAAATGTAATGGTTTTACAGTATATGATGTCCTATACTAGTCCTCTGCAGTGTCTCTGATCCATTTCATACTTGATATGTATTGTCATCTATTGGTCCTATATAAAGTGTCTGATACCTTTCATACTTGATATGTTGTGTCCTCTACTGGTTCTCATAAGTTTCTGTTACTTTTCATATGTTATATGCTGCAGGAGTGAATGTCCTTTACTACTCTTCTACTCTGTCTGATAGTAGGAGTTAGAGATGTAAAGTATTTACATCTTTTCTGTCTGTAGCTATGTCCAGAAGCTGATGTCTTTTACTCCTTTTCCTCTACTGGATTGAACTCTCTAAAATATATTCAGTTCTATGACTTAAATGTGTAGACCGTCTTAAAGAAAGGAACTGGCTGTAAAGAGTTTTGGCAGAATGATGGCTTGATGTCTCTTTTACCCCTTAAAGATTATTAAGTCTAAAAAAAATGTGTTTCAAACTTCTTTTTTACAACTTGTTAGATCTTGCTCAAACTTTCGCGGTAGAAGGACCTAAATGGTTAGATGATTTTAAAGAAATAAATTTTTCTGGGACAAGTTTTGGCAGATTAAGTATGGCTGTTCATCTGTGTTTACTATGGAATCTATGTAAAATATAGATTCACAATTTGGTGTTTTCTGCTCTTCATTTATTGGCTGAGGGATATCCCTGAAAAATTTTAGTTTGGCTAAATTATATAAGGCTCTTTGTCTTTTTTATGCCGCTAACAATGGGAGGTATTGAACAGTGCACTTGTTTGTCTGTCAGTTTGTTCGAAAACTTGTATTTTCAACTCTTATTAAAAAACGGGGTGGATATTGCTAAAATATTCAATGTTAAATGACCATAATATTTAGATTTTTGTAATGAAAAGAATTTTTTTTCTACAAAATGTATTGCAGAATTACAGCCTTTGTCTATTGTTCACATCCGAATGTCTGTTGTTTACATCCCAATGTCAGTTGTTCACGTCCGAATGTCTTTAATTTGTTCATGTCACAATGTCTGTTGTTAACGTCATAATGTCTGTTGTTCACATCCAAATATATGTTGTTAACATCTCAAAGCTTATATTTTTAAATCTTTAACAACTGAGTGCATTTCAGTCAAACTTTTCCAGTTAAATGACCTATATGTATAGATGATCATCTAGAAAACCACTAGTTTTAGCAAAAATGATGTCCCTTTGTCTGTTTTATAATAGAATTGTTTTAAAAAAGGACCATATTTTGCATGCAAGAACTTGGTCCCTTGGTCCAAGCTGCAGGTCATGATTCAAAATCAAAAGTAAAATTAAGGAATTTTCAACAGAATTGATTCATTTTATTATTATTTTCCATAAGCGATCAACATGATGAGTGTCCTCCTCAAGAAAATAGGTCACTGGGTTCAAGGTTTAGGTCACATTTCAAGGTCAAAGGTTAAATTTAGGAAATGTGTACATGGCATTTTGTCAAGAGCATAAATGTGTTCAGCAAGATGGATTGTCAAATAACTTTACAGAATTAATTAGGGCTGCAACGAATCCAAACAAATTGTCCGAATCCAAATATGGTTTCTGTCAGTTTTTCGAATCCGGATCCCTCTGATAAGAGAAAATTAGAATTTTCTGTCTAAATTAAAGAAATTAATGTTTTAGAAGTATAATTTGACTAAAAAACATTAAACATTTATTTAAAAAAAACATAATAAATTTCTCGTTTAACATAGTAGCAATTTCGAAATAAAATGAAACTTTAACACTTATTCACTTACTAGTTTGCTTGTTAACATACACTTTTCACTGTTCATACAGTTTGATGTTTGTTATTACAAAAATTTACATATCAACATTGTCGGGATCCAGGCATGAGCTATAAGCACTGATGAGGTCTCCTGCTGTGAAGAAGATTCTCTCACTGGGCATTGAGGTTCCTTGCATCACAAGATAGCATTTAAACTTAGTGTATGACGAAAGATGCTTTCAAGACATTACATGATGCAGGAACACAATTTGACAGGTCGCTAAATTATGCAAAATTTACCTGAATAACATTCCAGCCACACTGGATCCACTACCTTTTTTTTTAATACAACTCAGAAAGACAATAAGGATTGAAAACTTACTTATTGCCATTAGGAATTGCATTTGTAATGTGTAAATCCTCATAGATTTCGAATTAGTTTTGCTTTCAGCCCTCATTACGGAATGTCTAATGACACTGTTATACAATAAAAGCCGAAGGATCTCGAATGATCTGCTATTTGACTGTCACACATCAATAAATAAGAAGCTAATCAACTCGTACCTAAGTCAACACGTACCTTCGGTCAACTCGTACCCGATTTGATTAACTCGTACCCGATTTTTGGTCAACACGTACCCCCACTAGTCGACTCGTACCCAATTTGGTCAATACGTACCCTCCTAAAAATGATTTATATATATCAAAGACGTGAAATATGTTTTTTTATGTTTTTGATATGAATAAAGGTTATTCATTTTGTTCTTGCTTTATTGTTGGACCGTCGGCGATTAGTTAAACAAATTGTTTGTCGTGCATCTAAAATGACACGCGCGGTAATTGTCGGCATTTTATCTGATGACACGTTTGATTGAAAACACCGCATGAAGACATAACCAATTAAAGGTATGGTCCACTTTGAAGTTAAATATTAACATAATTAACGGTTTTCTAATTACAGTTAATCACAATTAATTATCGTATTATTTGACTGTTATCTTTAATAATATTTCCGAATTTAAAAGAACTTAAAAGACTTTAAATGACAATTATAAGTTTGCTTTAATTTGGTACCTAAATGAGTATGTTTTTCTCACTTTTATATGAGTCAATCCCCAAATTACTATATAAAGGCTTTACAGTTTGGCTTTAATCATTAATCATTGATATCTTGAAACAAAATACAGACTCCTGTGTTTCCCGTCTTGGACTTAATTTTATCTATTGTTTATTGTGGATTATAATTTATAAGTGTTTTGATTACTTAATCTTCATCATCATGGATGAGGGAGATGGTGAATGTGTTTGTGTTGTTTGTGGATATATTGTTTCTGATGAGTGTAAGGCAATTATGTGCGACGAATGTGATAGATGGCAACACAGGCACTGTAAATCTGCTAAGTAATCCCTTTACTATTTTTAATGCGTTACAATTGAGAAACGGACTTATACAGAAGTGAACGGTTGCGTAAAATGAGGAATACAAACACATTTTTTATATAAATGATGGTAATTACATCTTTAAAATATATAGCGTCAGTACATGCGTTTCCGTATATTTAATTGTGGGGTCGTTTTGTGTATTTGTTTTAGTTCATAAAATTGTGTATAAAAGCAAAAAGATTGAAATTACATGTTTATCAGAAACCCAGCTTTTCACATTAAATGACCGAATGAATACACTTTATTTATGCCAATCAGGTAAATAACAAATACAATACAGGGGAAGTAAACACTGTGTATTAGCAACCTGCTGTGGTGATCCCTATCTTATTAGGTCAATACACAGGCACCTGGCTACTGTTACTGGAACAATACACCTCTTAACAGTTCCGATTATCTCATCTCTTAATCTCAGTTGCCCGGATGTACGAGTAAATTCCGAGCAGCTGATAACGAGAGGCCATTTCTGTTCAATGTTGTATAGCGAACTGTGTAAAGCGCTTGTTGAAATTTGACGATAATAATGGCAGATTTAAATGATATGACGCTTGACAAGTTTAAATTATGGTCAGTGAATGCATTGAGAGTGTATTTGTCACTGAGGAAAAAATCAATCACGGGAAACTTTGATGAAATCGCCGCAAGGTAAAATGACTATTTGTCATTCTTTGTCTTTGTTTACCTGAATTTGAGATGTTGATATCTTTTCTTTGTAACTTGTTTTTAATACTTTATGAGCTATTTATTCGTGAATTAGATTTATATGGTATGATATATTTAATAAATAAAAGGACTTTTGGAATCTTGCATGCATTTGAATGATTTTTAAACTGACTTCGTACAAGTACATGGATATGCATACATGTACATTAAACTGTGCAGAACGCGATGTACGTCAGGAGGTTCAAGTGTATAAATAATGTCAGCTACTGACACTATGTTGTTTTAACAGCTTTTTAAACATGTTGTGTACATGATCATGATAATTGATCAGCATTTAGATGACTTTTTTTGGACACCGTTTTAATTAAAATGCAATGACATTTTCTCAAACAAACCACTACAGAATGGATGCAAGTATCAAATATTGAATTTTATGAAAACTGATGGATCATTGATTGATCTTTGACATTTTCATGGATTAAATTTTAACATGAATATCACAGTGGTTTACAGAAATTCAGGATGTACCTTTTCTTAGCAGCCAATGAGATAACTGAACGGACTTACTGAAGGAAGGTTACCACTTTGGCGTGAAATCACTAGTTACACAAATTTATATTTATAGATCTACAACGATTGAAATGTAGATTTTATTTTTTCACGCTATTTTTAAAATGTCTTTATTATATATTTTTCAGGGCCTTCATTGCATGGGAAGAAAACATTGCGGTAGATTTAGTGGCAGAGCAACAGCAAATGCAGCTTCTTGCAGAATACAAGGCCAAACTGAACATAGATGGGGAAATAATTGAAGACCCTATGACTGTTAGCAAGGGCTGGTTGTCAGAAAAAGTTGGAATGTCAAAGTGGCCATCACTGTATATAGGTGATATTTCAGAGTATTTGCATACTAACCAACCGAAGGATTTGATAAGACGGGTAGTAAACGAGTACAAGGAAGGCAAGGCTATCGCTACTTCACAGGCGAATGGGTTAAGGAAGTGTTTTACCATGACATCAGTGAAAGTTCTGACAAATGTGTGTTTAAGTCATCGGTTACACCATCACAGGCTATAAACAATAAAGCCTACAATGTTTGGCTAGTTCTAAGAAAGGACACTAAGGAAATATTAGACGGACAAGTGCTCCAAGCCTACTGTTCCTGCACAGCAGGTATGCTTGGTTCGTGCAATCATAACGCTGGTGTTCTGTTTCGGATAGAGGAAGCAGTGAAGACCGGACAGACTCGCAAATCTTGTACCAGTAAACCATGCGAGTGGACTGTGCCCAAGAAAAAAACAAAGGTGAAGGCCGGCCGTGTATCGGATTTTTTGTGGAAAAAGACCAGCTTATCAAAGCTTAAAGTTGACAAAGAAAAAGAAAATGAAAAAGCAATCAAGAGAAGGAACTTCACGCCATTGCGAAGTAAACAACAAAGGAGCGATAGTGACAGTATAAGACAGGACTTGTATGAAACCTTGAAAGATGAACTTCCAGACTCTTGTTTCACTTTACTGATGGAAAAGCGTAAACCTAAGTCGAACATCCAGGAACCATCTGCAAATATGCCGCCTTCATTAAAGGACATTGCAAGGAAAATAACTATGTCAAATTGTAATGATCATGAGATAATGAAAACAAAGTTATTGCATGAGGTTCAGTTATCAGACGACCAGCTAAATGCCATGGAAAAGGGAACAGGACAAAGTGAATCTGAGTGCTGGAAAGAGCAGCGCCACGGAAGGATTACAGCCAGTAATTTTCGCCGGATATCACGTAGATCCCAGTCACTGAAGGAAAACTCAGATGAAGACCCAAGCTCTGTTATTGGCCTTGTCATGGGAACCTCTCCAGTGATTCAGACGGTCGCCATGAAACATGGGATTTCCACGGAACCAATAGCAAAGCGAAGCTATCATCAAGAAAAAAAATCTGAACATAAGCGTTTTTCTGTCAAAGAGTGTGGGATGTTCTGTCTCAAATCAGATCCATACATTTCAGCCAGTCCGGACTTGTTAGTCCATTGTGAATGTTGTGGTTATGGAGTTTGTGAAGTGAAATGCCCAGAGACAGTAAAAGACCAAAAATCTACACCTGACAACATTCCATATCTTGTTGTAAGAGACGGTGAAGTGTCGTTGAAGAGGAACCACCCTTACTTCTATCAGATTCAGGGTCAAATGGGAATAACGGGGAGGAAGTACTGTGACTTCTTCATTTTTACATTTCACGGGTCAATGTGTTTAAGAGTTAAAAATGATGAGAATTTTTTTCTTGAGATGGTGCAAAATTTAAGTTGGTTCTAAAATCAAGACAAGACAATGTTTTGTGTGAGGCAAAGGGGGTTAACGAAAACAAATAGATGGTTAAGATGCAACAAAAAAAGTAAAACATTCAGAGTACAGCTAATGAATCGCACGATATAAGATATTTAAGAATTAAATGGAACTTCACAGATTGTACCAACATCTTATCTTAATATCATGCAATATAATGGATATTATCTGTTTTACAAAATGACATTAATTTTATTAAGATATTTATTTGCATGAATAGCTTAAGCCTCTTTATGTGAATAGTTGTGATGAACACATTATTTTGCAATACATATTTGAAAGTATCTTGTTTTTACATTATCTTTCCATACGTGATGAGAGCGTCTTTCACATATAAGCCACGCTCTGTGAAAAGGGCGTTTAATGCAGGTGCATAAAGTGTTGTCCCTGATTAGCCTGTGCAGTCTGCAAGGCTAATCAGGGAAGAAACTTTCCGCGTAAACTGGATGTTTGCTAAGAAAAGACTCTTGAAACGAAAAATATCATAAGCGGAAAGTGTTGTCCCTGAATAGCCTGTGTGGACTGCACAGGCTAATCAGGGTGGACACTACGCACAGGAATTAAACCCATTTTTCACAGAGCGGGGATCATATATACTTCATATGGCCAGACAGACAGAGTGACTCATATATACCACCTAAATGCAGTCTTGTTGTTTTTAAAGGGGGGCTTTTTATGAAATAAAATCTGTAGGCCGAGGAAATAAGACAGTAACGCTAAATTCAAAGGCCTCTGTTGTTGAGTGGTTTAAGCTCGCTGACTTCAGACCACTTGCCTCTCACGGCTGTAGGTCATATTCGTGCTCGGTGTAAAATCTTTAATGTGAGAAAGCCACCCAGCTCAGCTGGCCAACAGAAGCTTGATTGCTAATTAAAATTAAAGTTAAAGAACACCTTTTTAAGTTGACTTAAATTTATATGAACTTTATTTTTACAATAATACTTTTATAGTTATACATAATTGACTAGTTTGGCTATTTTCTGTTTTCTAATAAATAAATACTGATACTTCTTTTAACTTAAACATGTAACTATGTCTTTGAAATTATCATAATATCACCATGAAAGATCTATAATACCATGTTTAATACTGGCAACAGTTTCTAAACTTCACTTTTGTTTTGTTCTGTTACATCCATCACATGTAGGATGTCTTTTCATTGTCTGTTTTCATTTGTATATCGGCCCTCTCAGATTTTATATTCCACTGCACACTGTTAGAATATCATCAGTCTGTGGTATAAGCGTAATTGCAAGTTCTCCTTGGATAATTCTGAAAGTCTTTAAATGTCGAATCACCTGTTCAATAAGAATATGGGAATTGGCAATGTTTTTGGTTTTTCGAACAGCTGCTGATGTCATTTGGGATTGTCCGCGGCGACCTGGTGGCACATACAAAGAAATTGACCGAGATGAGCACTTCAAAATATTGGAGCCTTTATCAGCCATGATCATTGAATAAGGGGGCAGTTTGTCTAAGAATCCCCAGTCCAAAGTCAATGCTTTGTCTGAAATTCTTCCAGTATAAACTGGTGACACATATGTTATTGCACTGTTTGGGGCACATGCGACGAGTACTTATAATGTATTATGGTGTTTTTAGTCGCTCCATGTAATACATTGCATCTCAACATCCTTCGGCGTCTCGATAAAAATTTCTGTACAATCTATAATACAGTTCAAGTCCTGAATGTGTTGGAACTTCCTCGGTTTTGATCTGATTAATGTCTCTTTGTCTGGCATAAATACTGTTGTACTGAAAACTTTGGCACTTGCTTTCAACCATGCATGAAATATTCGTCCACACAAACATTCAGATATTTGGAAACGATTTGCTAGATCACGACCAAGTAAACCAAGGCGGAGGCGCATTAGCATCAGAAGGAACTCGGCTCTCGAACTTAACATCCTTAGCGGTCCAAACCTAGCTGGCTCCTTCTTAAAGTTACGAACGTTGGACTTGTACGCCTTAACACCTAACCATCGTTGGTTAACTAACGGGGCTATAATGTTGTGAAGCTTTTCAAATACAGTTAATGATTTAAAACCAGTGTAAAAATTCACATCGTCATCAGTTTTAAGAACATTGTCTACATATTTCTTATTTCTGAGATTTCTTAGTTCTTGTCTCAGTTTAGCATTTTCTCCAGTAAGTTTCTGTATCTTGTTTGCCATAACCGAACCCATTATCAACATGCACTGTATGACCATAAGCAGCACAACCGGGAAAGACGACATGAAACTGGACTGTTTCAAACATTCTTCTTCGGGATCTGGGTAATACGGAGTGGCTACAAACAGCTCTTCCTCCGACTGAATGGATAGTACACGGTATCCAACCTGAACAGGTTTCTCTTGTAGGAAGAGTATCCGTTTCACTCTTGATTCATAACCATCATAGCCAAGGTTGAGGGTTGGAAGTGGATTCTGAACAGTCGGCTGACCTTCTACAAAATGGTTACTGCAAACCCGACTATCTTTTCCCGGTGTCCAAAGTTTCGACCCATTTTTCCTTCCAATTAACTGTTTCCACCAATCCCGTCTTTCACTGTTTTTGATCTTTGTTGGGAAGCAGAAGAGCCTGAAAACATAAAATACAGAAAAAATTAATATTAAATAAAAATATACTGTCTAAAAATAGCGAAATCGTCCTTGATTATTTATTAGTATTACTAGCGCAGCCAGAAAGCACATGTAAAGACTATTTTCAAATAAATACAAAACTTTTTATTTATAACATATTTATCATGAAGTATCACATCTCATTTTCCCCCCCAAAAAATATCAGGTGATACGTTTCGTACCTGTACGTCTGTGCAATGGTACGCTTCGTCGTACATTCATTTTGTTACTTTTCATAATTTGGCAATAAATTATAGCTCCGTAAAGTAAATTTAGTTGAATCAAGGCCTATAAATCACCAGCCTTTTGAAAACATTCTAAAAATCGATAAATATTGGAAAACAATCAGATTCAACGACGGCGAAAGAGTATTACTCAACCAGCAAAATTTGCCGAGCTACCCCACCCACCCGCTGTAAACAAATGTAAATATTTTATAATTTACCTGAACGGTGGATCACATTTGCAATCCTTCTCTTTATGAAGGCAGCCACATTGTGTACAAAGTTGTTTTTTCCATTTATTCAACCAGTACGCTGAATTAGAGCAGTTAATAATAGCGCAAGTCATTGTCATTGTTCGATTTGTTTTTCTCGTCAGCTGATAGTGAAAACATGTGAACACTCTAGAAGTCAGAATCAAGAGTTGAGTTTGAAAATGGGTCTGGTCCGTTGAAAAACATGGTTGCCAGGGGGGGGGGGGGGCGCATTTTCCTTATACATTTGTATTTATATAGTAAAAAAAGCTTGTGAAAATCCAGAAGTCGCATTCTTTGCCCAATCATCATGAAACTTGGTGAAAACATTGGTTTTATTTATATCTCATAAAAATGAGTTCAAAAATGCAGGTCCCGATCAGTCAAAAAACATGGCTACCAGGGGTGGGTATTTCCTTATATGACTATAGAAAAACCTTGTGAACACTTTAGAAGTCACATTTTTTGCCTAATCATCGTGAAACTTAGTCAAGACATTGGTTTTATTGATATCTCGGACATGTTGGAAAATGTCTCAGATCTGTGAAAAAAACACACTTTTTAGCTCACCTGATTGCTCAGGTGAGGTTTTAGGATCGGTCTTTGTCCGTCATCCGTCCGTCCACATTTGGTTTGTAAACAACTCTAGCATTCACATTTCTCGAGCATTCTATATCAAAGTTGCTGAGAAACACTTGATCACTTGGTCATATTTTTGTTAAAGATTGAATAAACCGACTCCTCTCGGGTGAGCGAACTAGGGCCATCTTGGCCCTCTTGTTACTTTTTTAGCTCACCTGAGCACAATGTGCTCATGGTGAGCTTTTGTGATTGCCTTTTATCTGTTGTGCTTTGTGCATCGTCAACATTTGCCTTGTTAACACTCTAAAGGCCACATTTATTGTCCGATCTTCATGAAATTTGGTCAGAAGATTTGTCCCAATGATATCTTGGACGAGTTTGAAAATGGTTCTGATGGTTGAAAAACATGACCACCAGGGGGCGGGGCATTTTCATTATATGGCTTATGTAAAAATTTGTTAACACTCTAAAAGTTATATTTATAGTCCAATCTTCATGAAACTTGGTAAGAGGATTTATTCTAATGACATCTAGTATGAGTTCGAAAATGGTTCTGGTCTTTTGAAAATCATTGCCGCCAGGGGGCGGGGCATTTTTCCTTTTATGGCTATAGTAAAACATTGTTAACACTTTAAAGGCCACATTTATTTTCTGATCATCATGAAACTTGGTCAGAAGATTTGTCCCAATTATATCTTTGACAAGTGAAAAATGGTTCTGATTGCTTGAAAAACATGGCTGCCAGGGGGTGGGGCATTTTTCCTTATATGGCTAAAGTAAAAACTTGTTAACACTCTTAAAGTCACATTCACTTCCAATCTTCATGAAACTTGGTAAGAACATTTTGTTCTTATGATATCCTGGGCTGCACAGAATTATAATTAAATAACAGGTCAGTTTTTTCATCTAAGGTGAGCGACTTTGAGACTTAAAGGTCCTTTTGTTTATTTCAATTCTTTTGGTGCATTCACCAAAATCTTAGAGGTTTTTAATTGAAACTTTATAGGAGGATAGATCTCATTTGGAGAAAATGAAGTGTACACAAATCATAACACATGCGTTAATATTTTAGAAAAATGGACTTTTGTTAGTTTTTATACTTAAATTTTGTGTGGAGAATTATTGAAAACTTTAAGAAGTGTAAATTTAAAACTTAATATGTAGGAAAATCTAATTGTGGGATTGCACAAGAGCCATAACTCTGTGATCCATATTTTGAGATATCATTCCATTAAACCAACCTTTATTTATAAATATTTACAGCATGCAATATAATGGAAATATTTTTCTAATCTGTCTGTTTTATGTGAAAATGTCCATTGAAGTTAAGAAACCCAACAAAGCACAACAAGATTAATATTTTTTATTTTCACAGCAAAAAGAATAAAGCAGAAAGATAGTCTTCTAGTTTTCATGCAATCTTGTCCATTAACATATATATCAATGACACAGTTGCTTAAATAATATTCTGAAAGAATAGAAAGTAAAGTTTTCCTTTCCTTTTGAAACATTTTTCTAGCCAATTGTTTTCATATTCAAGTGTTTATATTAAATAGTAACTGTTATTTTACCAAATCATTTACAAATTATGGTGGTACTAATAATATAGTAAAAAGAGTTTGACCTGATATGCTGCTTCGTACAGAACATCTTTAAAATAAATGAACTTGCATCATTGCTGGACAATTACTTTAATACAAAACAAATGTAATGATTTTTTTTGTGTTTGTAGGAAAAATATTTAAATTCTCTTAACATGAAATTCCTAATTGTTCAATTCAAAATTCTTCTAATATTGATAAATTAAAAATATGTTAAAAATGAATTATTTGTAATTAAATATAATGTCTAAACAACGTTTATGGTTCACAGAATATGAGGAGAATTGTATGTTTACAATCATAATCACAGCAACTTGCAGATGTTCAGTTGGTTCATACGGTAATAACTTTAAGTTTTCGGACACTCTTAGTTTTCAAAAAACCCCTTTATTTGCCAAAATAATTATTTTGTGTGACTCTTAATTTTCTGACATGTGCGTTTTCGTCTATCATTAATGACTTTAACTTTTCAGACAGTATATTTTACAGCGCTATTTTTTCAGATTTCGGCACTGTATAAGCTTATTTTGTAACATTTCTTTCATGTACTTTTACAAACAGATTAAGGTCATAAAACCTGAGAGATGCATGCCTGAGGGCAATGGACCATAACATGTGTGTAATTGGGTAAATAACCATGTTTTACCATGTTTACCTGTAGAAAACAATTGCTTCACCCAACAGAATTTTGAATGATATCTACCTATAAAGGAAGCACTAATTTAAACTGAAGTTGAATGTTTTTTCTTTTTTGTTCTATATTATTTCCTTTAAGACATAGCAAAGCTGTAAAGTTGTATTTATTTCAAAGTAGAAAAAACTTTTGTGCATTGAGTAATTGATTTTATTTCAATATAATTCTATTTTTCAAACCTCTAATTTTTTGTCGCTAAATTTTCGAAC
The DNA here is from genome assembly GCF_020536995.1 of Dreissena polymorpha. Taxonomy (NCBI): domain Eukaryota; kingdom Metazoa; phylum Mollusca; class Bivalvia; order Myida; family Dreissenidae; genus Dreissena; species Dreissena polymorpha. The sequence continues at coordinate 4,705,565 of NC_068359.1, read as the reverse complement.
ACCTGTACTTTTTTTATATTTTCCGTATCTAAATTTTGAACATAAACAAAATAAATTATTGTTAAGTGTCAGAAAACTTAGAGTTATTACTGTACACTAAGATGCTATAAATAATACTCAAAATGTTTTATGGGCTCAAAAAAAATCTGCAGTTATTGTAAACACTTACAAAAAGTGAAAATATCAACTAATTACACACCATTTATTAAAGTAATACAAATTATAATAAACTTAACCCATATTGGAAATAAAGTTTTGATTATCACTGTGCAATGTAATACCAGTATTTTGCCTGGTTAGCCTAGTTGATACAGCGCTAACAACCTCAGGTTTGTGAGTTTGAGCCTCAATCACTGAACATTCATTTTGTGTGGGAATAGGTCATTATTTATGAAAAATTTAAGAATGAAAATTTTTCCCGAACTCCAAGTTGATAATTAATTTTGTGACTAAGGCCAGAGTTATTTTAAACAAGTTGTGTAAGAAATAAAAATACTAGTGAAGGGGGGGGGGGGGGGGGGAATTTGTAAAAGGAATAAAATAAAATCTCTTTATTTTTATTAAATTCATTTTGTGCAGAATTACCAAATATTAAATAAATAATTTCTTCAATATAAATGGATTGATACTTGTTGGTTTTTTCTGAATTGTTAAATAATTTAAACAAAATCTACTTGATACCAGTTACAACTTTTTTTTTCTTCGGTCATTTTTCTCATCTCAGATTTGTACTGACAGTAAGTAGAAATAACTTTAAAGTTGTATACACAGGGCTAAAATGATCTGGTTCCTGATCTTTAGTCTTTGTGCCTGACTTTAATTTTTTGATACTGAAAGCTGCTGATGTGATTTTTCCCCTAATAAGTTTGTTGGCAATGTTAATTGTTAGTTTGGTGGCAGATACAAATATTTGAGACCTACCTTTAATCATTTTGATCATGTAGTTTATTGCTCATGTATTTCTGTAAATTTGTTTATTTAAAAAAAATATCTTGGACAAACTCTATTATCATTATTAAAAAGGTATTTGTACTTAAAGGTCTCGTTTCAACTATCAGCTGATGAAAACAATATCACTAATTGTTGCAAATTTTGATGTGAGCTTATATTAAACTTTATGAAGTGGAAATGAAAAATAGATTTGTGCAAATTCATAATTTTCACTCCATTAAAGGTATATCTAGAAATGCTAGCAATGTGTTCCAACAATCACAAAGTTTGTAGGATTAGTGAGTGCTGTCAGTCAGAATAGTTGATCTGTTGTAAATGTGTCAGCATTTAAATGTTGACTTTTTATTTCTATATATCTATGTATTGTTATATTATAACCTTCGTAAAAAGACAACTTTATATCACGAGAAATGCTCCTTATATGCTTTATTGTAGGAATCAAAAAGTAAAGAATTTTGCTTTGTTTTCCTTCTCTCTTCTCCTCTGAACAGTTCTCTTACCGGTATATGACTCTTCCAGTATAATCCCCAAAAATCGTATTTTAGTTTTGAGAAAATTTTGAGTGCCAGGCTCAAAATGTGGGTTTTAACAGAACATTAAGGCTATATAAATGATTATTTTTAATTGATGCTTTTGTGGAGAGTAGCTCATAAAATAAAAATGTAATTTGAAAAAAACCTGTTAATTTTAAGTTCTATGTTCCGAAAATTTGACTTTGTTCTCCAGTTAGTTAGCAACAAACTCAGGCAAATGTTGTAATCATACAATTTTGAAGTCTTGCTTGGGAAAAATGTGAGAACCGTCTACAATTGCTGTATTATTATAAAAAAAGAGCAAACTAGACCTTATAATACAAACATCCATTTATACATTTTGAATAAAATGGTTATACATAATACAGTATAAGTATGGGACTCTAGATTCCATAACAGCATGAAATTAATGTTTATAACTAGTTTTGTGTACATGCGTTAATTGTAGTATTAAAACATAAACATTACAATAAATTTTGCAATTTCACATTGTAATATTTTTTTTTGAACTTTTAAAAGAACACAGTAACTGTACAAATATCCTTCCAAAGAATTACCCCACAAATCTACTTCATCTTGTTGTTAAGTTTTTAAGAAGTGCCAGTTGTACACATAGACTAAAGTAAAAAAGTTAATTTAAATTGAACGATCAGAAAAATTAAATGGATTAAAAATGATATTAAATTTACATTGATTCAGAGTACATAAACAATCTTTAAAAACGAATAAAAGTAAGAGAGTCAAGTGCACAAAAAGAAAGTATAGCATACTTAAACAATATGTGCTAGCATGTCAAAAATATCAGTAACAATACGGTTCACGTAGCATTTGACTTTAAAACCCCTGATCAATTACTTTAAGTTGACATTTGAGGAATATTATTATATATAAATATAAAAATAGTAATAATAATAGAGTGGAAAATGACTGGTTCATTTAAAACAAAATCACCTGTTTAAATTCACTTAAAGATACATTTTGAATAGATTGAAACATAAACAATATATTAGATAATTTAACAATGCGCTTCTTAAACCAGATTGTGTAAACACTTCTCAGATTTCTCGTGATAGCACAGCTTTAAAAGAAGTATTTGAAGGGACTTGTTTAAAGTTTTGTAAAATGACAATTGTCTGAACAAAATGGTCATGGATGCACAAAATTATTGATACATTATTTTCAAACAAGCAAAACAACACTACTTAGTACTAAAGAAAATGGTAAAAATATGTACATTTTTTTAAAGAATATTCATGTTATATGCTTTTCAAAGACGATTTAAAAATATATGATTTTTTTAAGGAATGAAGCAATTGAAATTTGCTAGAAGGTTTAAAAATCCTGAATGCATGCCATGTGGTTATGGCACATTTTATGTTATAATTATTTATTCGAAGTAGTATATATTTAGTAAATACATATAAATACCTTTTTCAAAAATACAAAAATCGTTAAACAAATCCAATTGACAGCAAATTTTGTTACATTCATGCAGTTTAAATAGCAAAAATAGGACACTTTGTGGGTTATATAAAGAAATATTGATGTTTAATACATAATAGACTTTGTTCTTAATAGACTTTGTTCTTAATAAACTACCTACTTCTAAATATATTACAGGCCACATAACCATGCCTATTTATCTGGCAGTGTATTTGCAGCAGCATTGTTTAAATGTGACTTTATATGTGTTTTTATTTTTATATTTTTTTTCTGGCCATGAAAATACTATTAGGTGAACATAATTATAAACTATTAACAATGTATGGTTATGTTTAAAAGATATTCAAAGTGCCCTTCTTATAGACGTTATGTGGTTGTAATTTTACTAAGCCATTATTTATAGGCGCTCTGTATGGACGCTTACATGCAGATAATGAGACATAGAAATGTGGCCAGTTCCAGACAAATTTAGGCTTACAATTTTCCCTTTTAAAAGATCCAAATAAAGATGCACACGGAAAGCAAACTTCTCTAATGGTAGAAGAGTTAAAGCATAGTTATTAAGCATACACACATGCATTTGTCAAATACTATAAACAGACTTCAATTTAAAGTTTACAAACATGTACTGGTTAAACAAAGCAACATAAATAGATTTACAGTACATATGTTTACAACAACAAAAAAAGATTGAATTAGTAAAAGCCTCAATAATATACCAGTATGTTGTAGCATTTTCAATCACCACTTTTTGAAATGTACTGGTACTACATGTATTTGGAAAATTAGGGTTGTTTTGATCAGTCAAATTATCAACGACTTGATAAAACAGCTTGTTAAATTTATTCCTGTACTTGCTTTAAGGTCAGGAAAGCCTGCTTGAAAGTTTAATTTCTTATGGAATCTTGAGACATGAAAGTGTGTTAGTTTCATTCCACAACTTGCATCAGGGACACAGGTTTGCATATCAATGCATTTCAGATTCAATATCAACTCGTCAAATATCTTATGAATTGTTACCAAAGCCTTGAACCTAGATAAAGTATTGCATCCCATTAGGTTTTCTGTAATATAAGTGGATTTGCCATTCCGGTTGACACTTGCCAAATCGTATTTAAACTCAGCTGGTTGCCATTCTCATATGCGATATAAATAAGAAAACAATTAATTGAAATGGAAACCAATCTATAACAGGGCCATCTAAAGCATTTACTTGGAGGTTAACAGTAACAACTTTGAATTTTGGTAGGCACAATTTGGATAGAGGAAGCAAAATAAAGGCATATTGTTAATCTTTTTAAGTTTGTTTATTGATTTTTTTCTCTGATTTGTGAATTATTTACCTTTAAACATAATAAATTGGATTGGTAATCAGGTACTTTTTTCCAGTAGCAAAATATAGAGGAAAAACCTGATATTTACAATTTGGTTGCTTCACATCATACTATGTTTTATTCTGTCCATGCAATTCCCTTTATGCTTTTTTAAAGTGTACTTTTTATATTCAATAGAATCATACATAAAAGTTTGTTGTTTTGTAAGGTAAAAAGGCTTTAATTTATTTATGCATTATGCATTGTAAAATATTAATCAACAATGACAGTGGCACAAAACATGTAACTTATTTTGCATAATAAAGATGTTTAAGTATGACAGAATATCTTTCGAAAGGTTTTTACTGAATCAATTTAATATTGTTTTTGGTAAGCTAGTTTCACAGGTATGGATTTAGGGATTAAATTCAAGTTTGAAATAAGTATGCTCAAAATAAATTAACATTTTGACAAAGTTTATGTATACTATTCAAAATTTGCTAAGGATCACTTCTTATAGTATGTGTAATTCGAAGTTCACCTCTAGCTAGATTCAGCCAGCGTCACGCATCAATGATAAATCAATACATGAAAATAAAATCAAAAACATACATTCTTATATCAAAACCTGCAAAATAAAAATTTAAAATGAACGTAAATGAATCTATAGGGCACCATTGTGAACTCTCATTTTTTAATGTGAACATTATGTATCTTCAAATCAAAGCGCTGAAGGCACTGTTTATCCTCATAATTATGTTATAGAGATAACTTAGACAAAATAATAACAATATGCCTCTTTTTTTTGCAATTGGTTGCTGCACTGGCAACCATCTTTAGAATTTTGGTTGCCTTGCTAAAGAATAACAAGCCTAGAATCATGTACATGTTGTGTTATGTGTATTTTATTTTGCCGACATGACAGACTTTTAATGCATTATGTCTTGTTGTGAGCCGGAATTGAATCATTTCCTAGGCCTAATTGATCTACAGTCGCCAATTTGTATTCTATGTTTAATTGGATTGGTTTGTTTCAAGCTTTGAAAAAGCTAGTTGCCCTGCTTTTTAGCCCAACTGTAACCAACTTTTGAAATTGAGTTTCCTGGGCTTAAATCGACTGACACCAGGCTAACAGGCAACCACTAAACCTGTAATATATTCATGATGTAAGAACTGACAGTGTATTGAACTCATTTAATATGCAAGTCTGAAGACATTTAAGGGACCTTTTCACGTTTAAATAAATTGACAAAATTAAATGATTTAATAATTTGAAGAGTTATGTTGTTGTCGTTATATTTTTTCATACTGAGACGATTTCTTATATAAAGTATAAAATACATCTCTCATTGTATGAGCACGGATGGCCTTGGTCTAAACGATAGACTTTTATTCCAGGAGTTAGAGGTTTGAGCCCAGTTGAGGGTAACTTTATGTGTTTCTTTAATTAACGAGGTTTTCCGAAGGAAAAAACTGGTTATTAGATTGGCGAATGCGGGCGGGCAGGCGGAACAAGCTTGTCCGCTCTCTAATTCGAATAGTTTTCATCCGATCTTTACGAAACTTGGTCAGAAGTTGTATCTAGACAATATCTAGGCCAAGTGCGAATATGGGTCATGCCGGGTCAAAAACTAGGTCACGGGGTCGAAAAAACAAATCCAAGGGAAGTAATACGCTTTAAATGGACATTCATTCATTGTCAGATTTTAAAATCATTTCGCACATTTGTTCACCATATTGTACGCAGGGACCATATTTTTTTCGGTTTTGTCGGTCCTAGACCGATTGGGGTCATGAAAGACCGATTGAAAATTCCAAACCGACGGTCCGATTCTGTTTGCTTAAATTCCCATGTCATGAAATCGATTACACAATGTACATGCTAACACACCTTAATGACATTCTTATCTCGATTACATGTAGTTGTGATAAACCATTCGCTGCAGTCTCTTAACCGGTCAGGACTGGTTTATTGCACGTCAAACCAAGAATCAAAAACTTGTGAACAGCGGATTACAGACGCATCCGAAAAGACGCGTCTGAAAGCACGCGCTGTAACTAAACAAAACATGCCGATACATTTTCGACCAGCGTAATGATCCGTAATTATGAATGAAAGTCGCGGATCTGATCGACAGAACAGCCGAAAGTTATTTTTATGGGCGGAACTTCTCATAAAATAGTACACAAGAAAATAATATACATTGTATAAATCTTTAGTAAAACTGTGTTAGAATAGAAATAATTTGTGTACTTTATACTTTGTTGTTGAATAACTCACGACCGGAAAATTAGATGCGTGGTTTCAAATGTTTCGCTCTCGTGATTAAATCCCTACGCATCTAAACTATCAGCCTTGGGTTATTTGACAACAAACTATAATGTACACGAATTATTTCTTAATTATTTGGTGTGTTATTGTCAGTAGCCATCCAACACACAGACATTTGTTTGGTTCAGTGCATGTTTGTAAGCTAGTATCGAGTCGACAACAATTTAAAACATCGGTATAGACTTATGAAAAGGTCTGATAAAACAGCACACGAAACAACAATAAAATAGCAAATGATAAAACCAGTTGAAAAAACTCGTTCCGTTTTTAAAAAATGCCTAAGGGAATTTTACTTGTACATTTAGTAAACCACCTTCATGAATGGCAAAATCAATGGTATATATTTTAACGAAATTTGTCATGATTTCGGACATAAATTTTCCGTTATTTTTTCCCCATTTATATCCGGACCGATTGATGTTGCGGGAAAATATGATCCCTGTACGGTATGTCGCGCAAAAGAATTACGTAGATATCTCCAAGGTCAAGGTCGCCACGACTAAAAATAGATTGATTTTGAAACAAGGGGGGTAATTGTGATGAACAATCAGTAGCAATGCACATTTTGAGTTGCAGTTGTCTCCCTTTATCTGACTTTTTTTATATTGAAAACCTGGTTTTGTGACAATTTTGTCCCTTGTTTTATTTTATTTTTTTAAATGGAGCTTTTAAAATCGGATATTTACATTAATCAATATTAAGCATTAAATGGCAAACTGTGAAAAGGTTCATTTTAGATGTTTACTAAAAAATGCTACAAGGTAAATATTTATAACTCATTGGTTGTGTATTTGATTTAAAAGTGATTTTGTTTATTTGCCTTGTCAGCGAGGTTACTTTGAAGGTATTATCACTTTTATCTTCTTCTTTTTTTCAAATCACTAATAGAAAAGATAATTTAAGCTTCATTTTGGGAAAAAAGGGCTTAATGCATAATTATGCATTAATTGTCATCCCAGGACCAGAGACTCTCTTTTAATGAAAAACACCATAAAATAAGAAAGTGTCGTCCTTGATTAGCTTGTGCGCACTTCACAGGTTAACAGTGTGCACAGGACACCACTTTTTATGCCCCCTTTCGAAGAAAAGGGGGTGTATAGTTTCCGCACTGTCCGTCTGTAAGTCTGTCTGTTAGTCTGTCACACTTTTACAGTAATAAGCTTTAAATGGACATAATTATCTGACCTGCCAAATTATATAGTTTTGTTAAATAAATCAAAGCGGGCAGTAGGCGGCATTGTGTTTCTGACAAACACATCGTGGTAAAAGGTCAAGTTCATCCTTCAAGGTCTAAAGTCAAAAATACAAATCCAAGGGAAGTAATAAGCTTTAAAGGGAGATAATTAATCAATATTGAACATAGCAACTTGATATTTGGCATGCATGTGTATCTCATGGAGCTGCACATTTTGAGTGCTGAATCTACAGTCACGGTAGTGGCTTTTAATTATTTGCTTCTAAAAATAGAGATTTGTTAGAGAAAATTATTTTCAAGGGAAGTAATTTATATAATTATAAATTTCAGATTATATATTTCCTTACCAAGAATTTAAGTTCTTTTCACAGTTACTGTACAGATTTTGTATTTTGATTATTTATAACTCAAATGATTGATTTGTCAATTTTTTTTTAAATGATATAATTATCATTTATTTCCTGTACTAGTTTGTGAATGGTAGGGGTCATTACATACCTGTGGACTTATGTCCATAGATACATGATGAACTCTGGCGATGATCTCTTTGATACCCCCCCCCCCCCAGGTTGGATTGGACAACATCCAAGGGAAGTAATAAGCTTTAAAGGGAGATGGTTTCTATACCAGCCAAATGATAAATATAAATTTTATTTGAACGCGGCGCAGTAGGGGGCATTGTGTGTGTTTCTGACGAACACATATCACATCTTGTTGGACATGCATTGAGTCCTGTTTTCCCTGAAGGCGGCCAATATACAGATTTCAATGACAAACTGACCAATGTCGTCGCACAAGCTGTTAAACACTATTGAGTACATACACACACTCACTGTCTGCAGTGTGCCAGTGGTATAAACATGCTTATCAGTGTGCACAGGCAGATGCGGTGGTTATCGTTCTTAATGTAGTTAAGAGCAGACCGACTTGCAACGCATAGTACTAACCTTGCAAACAACTGAAATTGTGGGTATGCCATTATTGTTTCAACTCCAAGTATATATCAATGTATATGGATCATTAATTCGTGTTCAACTCCAAGTAGATGCCACTTAATATCAAGATAGGGAAGCTTGCTCTAAACTAATTATTTCAGTCTGAATATAAAAGTGTTGTCCAACAGATTTTGGCATGTATTGAAGCTTGTCATTAAATGCTTTATATTGATACATTTAAACATTTGAACTAAAAATCTCCAGTAAATAAACAAGAATACAATTTAAAAAAAAGAAAAAAAAGTTACCCTCACCAGGGCTCGAACCACTGACCCCTGGAGTCAAGGAGTTAAAAGTGTCCCGCCTAGACTACTCGACCATCCATGCTCATCCTAAGAGCGGATGTATTTTTTACCAATATAAGCAATCCTCGTAGTATCCCAAAATAAAACGACAACAACAGAACTTTCCAAATTATTCAATTGTTTCGCGTCACGGCGCTTTATAATTTTCAGGTTTTCAATTCATCAAAAGATGCATATAATAGATATTTAAGAGCATGCTAAATGGTCAGTTTTACTATTTCCTCAAAAATATCTTAACAAAAACGAAAATTTGCGAATCTGAAAAAACTTTTTTTGAATTTTGTCAATTTACAAATGTGTTGGACAGCCCCTTTAATCTATCTCCACTGATTAAAGTCAATTAAAATTAAAATTAAAACGCTAATAACAAAGCGAATAAATCTCTATGGAAAAACAACAGATAAATTTACATAAAATGCCTATAAACAAATACAAATTGGAAAAAAATCGCAATAAAAAGAGCAATCACATAACATCAATTACAAATCATCATGATAATAAATCTTGACCAACACTATGCTTAAATCCCATTACAAAACAACCCAGCAACCCAGCATTAAATTTTGTCATATTGAACAACAACGTTAACTTGTCTTGTAGTGCTATATTACGTTTACAAAGCATACCATGAATTATCTATTTTAGTTACTTTGAACTCAATATAATAAGTAAATTATCAATAAAAATCATTTTTATTAAACTATCATCTTGAAAAAAAAATGGATTGTACAAACTTAATAATGTCATGCTATCTTTTTGAAGTGCTATTTTTTTGCTGAGAACATCTTTTGATCACGTGACGAAAAATAGACGCTAAAACACCAGCAAAAAAGTACCACTTGACGAAAAAGGACACGAAACACAAATACCATGCCACTATGACTTTTATTATGCAAGAATATACACGTCCGCAAGCCTTAGAAGCCGGGTCCGTTTGATTGGAATAATGTAAAGAATTGACCTCTATGCAAACATCTAAAAAATCATAGGTTCATGAGGTAAAATTTATGTGCAATAATAAATTGATGACTAAATCCTCTTAGAACAGAATTGCAAGCATAAAGTCATTTCTTGCAGAAACATAGAACTACAAAAAACAACAAGGGCTGTTTGTAAAACAAGCATGCCCTTCAAATGGGCTGTCCGTTGTAGTAGCAGCCATTATGTGAATATGTTAGAGTATGATTGGCAATGTTAAGAAGAATTGCTCGCGTGACTCATGGAGTTGCTGATGAGAGTCTGTTGTTTATTTGTCATAAACTTCAACCAGATTTTTTGATATCCTGATAGCAGGCCTAAGCGTTTTTGATTTATTATCCGGAAACCATTTTACTGCTTCAAGTCACTGTGACCTTGACGTTTGACCTAGAGTCCTGAAAATTAATAGGGGTCATCTGCCGATCATGATCAATGTCCCCATGAACATTCCTGATCCTAGTCCTAAGCATTCGTGAGTTATCATCCGGAAACCATTTTACTGTTTCAAGTCAGTGACCTTGACCTTTGACCCAGAGTCCTAAAAATCAATAGGGGTCATCTGTCGGTCATGACCAATGTTCCCATGAACTTTCCTGATCCCAGGCTAAAGTGTTCTTGAGTTATCATCCGGAAAAAAATTACTGTTTCGAGTCACTGTGACCTTGACCTTTGACTTTGTGACCTGAAAATTAATAGGCGTTATCTGTTGGTCATGACCAATGTTCCCATGAACTTTCCTGATCCCAGGCCTAAACGTTCTTGAGTTATCATCCAGAAACAATTTGATGGACAGACGGACCGACCAACCGACATGTGCAAACAATATATCCCCTCTTCTTCGAAGGGGGGGGGGGGGGGATAAAATTCAAACCTACAAGAAGAGTGAATGGTATTTTTTTGTTTTATGTTAAATTTTGTATTTTTTTTATTTTTTTTTATTTTTATTTTATATTTGTATAATGTTTTATGATTATTTCCCAAAAATTCCACAATGTGTTATTTACTTGGATGTTATGGTTTTTTCTGAGAATCCTTTCATTATTTTAACATGTGCCATTTTATAAAACAACACTTCGACCTCAGCCACAATAATTAGTTACTCTTTGATTTGTTGTTTAAAATTGGAAGAGTATATATGATTTTAACCAAACAGCTTGCTTTATCTGTAAGAATTAGATTGATTATGTTCATTTGTTCATAATTTCTTACACTTTCAGATTATTTCTACACGTACATGGATTCTATTTCTGGAGTTGTTCATTTAAGACTTTTTAAATAATATCTTTAACAACACTGTGTTAATCTGCAAAATGGGTACAATCTTTGTAGTTTGTTACAACACTCTTGTGAGTTGGTGTCCTTCTTTTCAGTTGTTCATCATCTGTAACATCTTTAGAAAATTTCCTCCATAAAAATTTATATCTGCAACAAGGTTTTCTATTTTTCTCATAATGTTAACATTTGTATTTATGAACAGTACTTTTTACCTGAATTATATCAGACCAACTTGTTAATATCTCCTGAGATATTGAAACTGTAACACTAATGTTAATTGCCTATTTCTGCAATTTGATTAATTCTTTCTCTGAAGTTGTTACTTACAAGTGTTACGTTTGAAGCAATGCTCTTTCAAATTGTCATTCTTAATTTGCTATATTATTGAACTGTCATGTTTGCAGACTTTGCAGGCATGTTTTTGAGTTGCTTCTTGTCCTCCATTTTAAAACGAATATGTCTCATCATTTCTTTTTTATTATAAAATATATTTTATTTATATTTAAATGTCTGCGATTTATCGTGATGGCACTTTAATTGATAAGTCTATTACCACAAACTTTTCCAATAGGATACTACTGTGTTGGCTGCATATCTTATCGCACTTCCAGCTGCATCAGCAACAATGTCTGTTAGTGATTTTTGCATTTCCTCGTCAGTTTCAACGGCCTTTTTGTATTCTTCATATTGTGGAGCACTGTTTGATGATTTGGAATCGCATTGAACAGTTATATTGATAACCTGTCTTGAGAATTCAAGCTTTCTTTCCATTTGTTCAGTTGCTAGATTTCCTGAAGAATCCATAGTATTAACATTGACCACTGTTGGTGTTACGGCTGCTGTGGATACAACTGGTATTGTACCTGTTTGTACTTTGATCTCTTTTTCTTCACTGATTGGTGCCTGGTAGATGGGTGGTGTGACTGACACTGCTGTTGGAGTTTTTATGGAGGGTTTTGCGACTGTAGTTGATTCTGGCACAGAGATAGGATCTAGGGCTGGTACCAATGATGCAGTGGTTGATTCTTGAATAGATGTCACCTGTCCCTCATCCATAGATGTTTTTTTCAAAGATTCAGTAAGTGATGCAGTTTCTTGGTCTTGACCAGTTGGGTTCTTGTCATATGTTTTTGTGTTTTTTGAGACTTTTCCAAAACTGATTGCATGCTCTTCAACTTTCTTTGTGACTTCATTGCTAAAATATGGTTGCTTCAGTTTTCCATTGGCTTCCTTTACTTCTTTAATTATCTGTTGAACTAATTGGTCTTGAGTGATTTTGGGTTTTGCATCATTGTCAATGAACAAAACCTTGTTTTTACAACGCTTTACAAGTTCAACTAACTTTGCATGCTGTTCATTTTCAGCTGCTAAATATTGCTCTTTCTCTTCCTTGTTTTTCGTAAAAGTTAATACAAGAAATGCGTAGTCATCAACGGTTTCCCCAAAGAAATTGAAAAAAATATCAACAGTGTTGACTATCTCCTCTGAAAATCGTTCAGGTCGAAGAATAAAGAAAATGGCATTAAAGCCCGGAATTGTCAGAGCGACACATTTTGATAATTCGTCATGGACAAAGGTATCATCATGGCTAGTATCGAAAAAGCCAGGTGTGTCAATAATATCCAGTTTTGTTGCAAATCGTATGCTCACCTGAAAAATAATGTTTTCCAATTTAGAAAGAAATAAATGTGATACTGCAGCTGTATGTAGGCCCCATTTAACACATGTTTTTCCCGGCTCTTTTTGCATGGGGCTGAACCATGCCCATTCTGAAGAGCCACTATTGCCCTTTTCAAAGGCAAGAGCCATCATGCATCCTTTTTGATAACATCTTAATTGCCTCTTTACCAAACTTGTAAGCCTAGATGTCAACAAAATCAGCAACCATCATTGTCTAGGACACTCGGACTGTTCTTGATTTACTCCATAGATGTACAGGACAATGTCTCATCAAGTATTTTAAGTAAATCCATTACACTGTTTGATTGTACAGCCATGTCAAGAGGCCACATTTATTGTCCAATCTTTATGAAATTTCTAAAAAAGATTGGTCTCAATGATATCTTGGATGAGTTTGAAATGGTAACGTTTGCTTGAAAAACATGGCTGCCAAGGGGCGGGGCATTTTTCCTAATATGGCTATATATGGCTATAGTAAACCCTTGTTAACACTCACATTTATTGTCAGATCTTCATGAAACTTGGTCAGAAGATTTATCCCATTAATATCTTGGACAAGTTTGAAAATGATGCCAGTTGGTTGAAAAACATGGCCACCAGGGGGCGGGGCATTTTTCCTTATATGCTTATAATAAAACCTTGTCAACATTCTAGAGGCCACATTTATTTTCCGATCGTCATGAAACTTGGTCTGAACGGTTTGTCCCAATGATATTTTGGACAGGTTTAAAAAAGGCTCAACTGCGGGTTGCTTTAAAAACATGGCCACCAGGGGGCGGAGCATTTTTCCTTTAATGGCTATATATGACTTTAGTAAAATCTTGTTAACACTCTAGAGGCCACATTTATTTCCGATCATCATGAAACTTGGTCATTAGATTTTTCTCGATGATATCTTGGATGATTTTGAAAATGGTTCCGGCTAGTTGAAAAACATGGCTTCAAAGGGAGCGGTGCTTTTTTCCTTATATAGCAATAGTAAAACCTTGTTAACACTCTAGAGGCTAAATTTATTGTCCAATCATCATGAAACTTGGTCAGGAGATTTGTCCCAATGATATTTTGGACAAGTGTGAAAATGGTTTGGGTTAGTTGCAAAAACATGGCCTACAGGGGCGGGGCATTTTTCCTTATATGGCTATATGGCTTTAGTAAAACCTTGTTTACACTCTATAGAGGCCACATTTATTGTCCGATCATCATGAAGCTTGGCCAGAACATTTGTCCCAATTATATCTTAGATGAGTTGACAAATAGTTTGGGCTGGTTGAAAAACATGGGCACCAAGGGCGGTGCATTTTTCCTTTAATGGCTATAGTAAAACCTTGTTAACACTCTAGAGGCCACATTTATCGTCTGATCTTCATGAAACTTTGTCATAAGAATTGTCCTAACAATATCTTGGAGGAGTTTAAAAATTGTTCCAGTTGGTTCAAAAACATGGTCACATTTTTCCTTATTTGGCTATTTTAAAAACTTGTTTACACTCTTTATGTCACATTTATTGTCCAAAACTTCATGAAACATGGTCAGAATATGTTTTAATTATATTTTGGATGTGTACGCTAATATATATGGTCGGTTGAAAAACGTGGCTGCAAGGGTGTTCACTGTTCATGAAAGTTGGTTAAAACATAATTTGTTCTTATGACATCTTGGGCTGCACTGAACAGGTCAGTTCCTTTGAATCTCTGGTGAGCTACTTTGGGCCTTTCAGGCCATCTTGTTTATTATTTCTTGCCATCATACATTAAGACACAGTAAAAAACACAAAGTAACCTTACTTTTAGATCCTGTTATAATTTGGTAATATTATTGTGCTTCATAGAATCATGCCCTTGTTAGTAAATATTTCATTTGCACAAAGCTCCATTTTTTTTCCATCACAGTAATAATTCATATATTTTATTTTATAAACTCAAGGTTTTTCTTGGAAACTATTTCACTGTAACAGTATTGATCCTGGTAACAAATGATGGAGAATAGGTACAACATTATTCCCAATCAAGTGGAAGAACCATTCAGTTTCACCCCAAGATTAAGCTGGGTATTTATTTGCTACATTGCATGTTTAATGCTTAAGCTGGTGAGACCCATGCAATACTATTGACAACTGTCATGTCATATTATGGCCAGCCAGATGATTATCTGCAAATTTACAAACCATGAACAAACCCTGGAACAACATCAATTATCCTAGATTTTCTACCACATCATTTGATGCTCAAATCAAAGCACATTCTGAATGTTGTGGCAATATAATTGTGCCCACACTATGTCAATAATAACTTGACAAGAAAGTGTCACCATCACTGACGATGGATAAGCTTAAAATTCTTCAAAGAAAGTCTTTACTCTTCCTTCAGGCATTAAAATTTTAAGTCCTCTTCAACCCACAATGCTATGTATTTTTTAGAGGCAGGGGACCTACCTGGCAGAATTTTCCAGAAATCACAAATTTGTGTTTGGTTCTTTGTATTCATAAGTCTAATGGTGACTTTGGAATTGTAAATACAGTAAAACGACTAGTACTGTTAAACAGATCAATATTCTCCTTCTGTGATTTGTTAATGCCCCTTATTAGGGTTGAAAAACTGTGACAGTGAGAATAGACTTAAAAAAGTATACAAATATAACACGCATGAGCTTCATGTATGTCCTTGTTACTGATTCTGTTATAAATTGTTTTAAGGGTAACCTTAGTAGAAAAGGTTCGTTTTGGTACCATGTCAATTATGTGATTTAAGTTTTGTTTGTTTTGAATATAAAACATGATGTTGCAAACATTTTTTTTCTAAATTAAGATTGCTGTTAATTTGAATACAAAAGGTAAATTGAGATAAAGTTAAGTCTTACTTGTTATAAATAAATAAGGTTTTCTATTAAGCAAAGTCTTGCATTTAAACAAATTTTCATGTTTGTAGTTTTTGTTTTCATGACAAAAACATGACCACTTACCTCTCTATGACATGTTTTGGTCACTGATGCATGTGAACGTGCATGCTTAAGAACATCTTTGCCTAGGAGTGAATTCCCAGTTGCACTCTTGCCATGGCCAGTGTGACCAACCAGGAGGATCCGTAGTTCTATTGTAGTAAGCACAATTTTGTTAATAAAATCAATCAATGAAAAGCATTCATACAGTTTTATGCAGCATCTAATTTTCATGCAACCACAGTGGAAGTAGTGTTTTATATGGGAGGTTTTGTGCGGCGTTATGCTGAATCGCCTTTTTGAAGTTCCAAATTGAAGTGTCCATTTCCAAAGCAAAAGCCCCCACCTGCCCTTTTCAACAACAACCTTATTTGCCTTGACAAAAATTGTTGGTCTAGATGTCAGTAATGTCTGTGAAACTTCAGTCATGCTTAATTTACTTCATATGCATACATGTTAATTACATTATTTTAATGGAGTATATTTAATCAATATTACAGACCTCTTGAAGGTTTAGTTTCTTTAATTGAGACCCACTAAATATTAAGCCTTTCCTCTAGATGTAGTATTTTTTCCAAAATGTTCCCCCAAAACTAACCTTATTAAACAATTTAAAACAAATCAGTTTCTAAATAACATATGAGTTAATCAATCGTTACGGTATTGTTTACAAGATAAAAACAATGCTTATGTTTAAATTATAAGAATTCCTGACAAGTTGCAAGTGCTCATGGAGCATCTGGAGTTGTTGACGAACAATAACAGACCTAACTATTGGTTCGAAATTGTCGACGAGCTTATACCATTATATGTTGATTTGCACACATCATATCATTAGACATTATTTCAAGATGGACTATGGAGAAAAGAGTTCTTGTTAAATATTACAAATAAGAGTTGATTTAACAACAATCATCACAAAATAAGTAGGGATTATAGAAATGCGTGTGCCTGTCAACGATGGAGAATAGTCAATACATTTTAAAAATAAACTAGAGATTTGTCACAGACGCGACGAATACCCCCACATGCCGCATTGACACAGAATATTTTGCATGTTGTCTTCACAAAAAACAGCGGACACCATGCTCAATTTTGAAAATTCACTAAGTGACACCGTAACCTAGTTTTTGACCCGGCAGGTCTATGTTCGAACTTGACCTACACATCATCTAGATACAACTTCTAACCAAGTGTGGTGAAGATCGGATGAAAACTACTTGAGTTAGAGAGTGAACACCATGCTCAATGTTTAAAACGCACTAAGTGACCGCATGACCTAGTTTTTGATCTGGCATGGCCCATGTTTCAACTTGACCTAGACATCATATAGATACAACTTTTGACCAAGTTTGGTGAAGATCGGATAAAAACTAATTGAATTAGAGAGCGGACACCATGAGGAATGTGTAAAACGCACTAAGCTACCCCGTGACCTAGTTTTTGGCCCGGAATGGCCCATGTTCGAACTTGGCCTAGAGATCATCTAGATACAACTTCTGACCAAGTGTGGTGAAGCTCGGATGAAAACTACTTGAATTAGCGAGCGGACACCATGCTCAATGTTTAAAATGCACTAAGTGACCCCATGACCTAGTTTTTAGACATGGCATGACCCATATTCAAACTTGGCCTAGACATCATCAAGATACAACATCTGACCAAGTTTGGTAAAGATCGGATGAAAACAACTTGAATTAGAGAGGGGACACTGAATACGGACCGACAGACCGACCGACAGACAAGCTTACTCCAATATATGCCCCCTAAACTTCGTTTGTGGGGGTATAACAATAAAAATTTGTTTATAAGAAATTTACATATTGAATGTACATCGCAGGAATGAGTTTTTGTATTACTGAGTTGAGTTTACTCGCTAAGAAAAAATTATTTAAAAGATTATTGTTCAAAAATACAAAAATACAATTATGGTTTGATTTATATGTTTAAGTCCCCGGTCATAGCTATATATATGGGCAGAATGGTATAAGAACATGATTTTATTATGCTCCCGGATCAAATGATTGGGGGTATATTGTTTTTGGCCTGTCTGTCTGTCATTCTGTCTTTCTGTCTCAAAACTTTAACCTTGTTCATAACTTTTACAATATTGAAGATAACTTGATATCTGGCATGCATGTGTATCTCATGGAGCTGCACATTTTGAGTGGTGAAAGGTCAAGGTCATCCTTCAAGGTCAAAGCCCAAATATATGGCTTCAAAGCGGCACAGTAGGGGGCATTGTGTTTCTGACAAACACATCTCTTGTTGAGGATATCACTGAAAATCCGGTTGAAATCGGTTGAAAACAAACAATATAGCGATTTTTATTTCGGGGTCGCGTAAGATAAAATACGAAAACGACCTAATTGATATTTATGATTCGATACGTTACTTCAAACCTAAACAAACAATTTGGCGGATATTAGCAAATTTAGAGGAAAGAAGGTAAGAATAAATGCAAATACATCTGTTACAGATGGAAACTGAGTTGCAACGCTACATTTTTGCTAAATCTATGTATTTATCTTCCATATGCTAATAATGCTAATAATAGCATTATAATTTGCATAACTCACAACGATGCAATGATTTTCACCTATTGCATGTATTTATGATCATTTATATATTATTTATTCAATTCAAAACCGATTTTGACCAGGTTTTCGATGTAAACCTCGATAAAAAATATATTTCAATGAATTTATGTAAAGTTTATTTCTCGCTATACGATTTATATGCAAAACAACGATCTATTCCGCAAAATTGGGCTTTAATGGATCTGTGTATAATCAGATTTATATGCATATTGTCCTTTATTATGTTTGTCCCTGTATAGTTTACTGTAATAGCATATAAGTGAAATTGAAGATATTGAAAAGATAACACATTACCTATATAGAGTCAAAACTGAGAACAGCGGTCAGTCATGGCAAATGGCCAAAGTGACTGTTGTCGATGAGTGACCGCTATTCTCGGATCAACACTTTTAAAATGGTTGGGCAGTTGGTAGTATTGCTACGTCGTTACCCCACCAAATCGTTTGCACACAGTGTAAAACAAAGGCTCATTGCAGATACCATAGGTTTCCACGTATAGCGCGCAGTGTTTTACCTCCAAAATTCAAATTAAAAAGCTGGTGCGCGCTATACATTGATACAACGCTATCCTGGCTGCTTAATTGGTAAAAAATATGTTGTGTAATTGTAAATAATCAAAATGGCCGCCATGTTTTTTTCCAGAAAACTACCACCCTATAATCGTAAAGACTGAGGTGCCATTGTCGAAACAACAAGAAGTCGCTACTGGTAGATATGAATGCGGTAGAAGAAGTTTTGGTGAAAAATAAATTTGTTTGAATAAACTTGTGGACATTTCTTTGTTTGTGTTTTTACACTTCTTTATTGATGAATTCCGATGGGGATTGTTGTCGACATTCCGGAGAGCAGGCAAGGGTAGGTGCGAACGAGGTCTTTTTTGCGGGAAATGGTAGGTGTGAAAGGGGGTCATTTTGCACTTCGTAATTGGCAGATGTTATTGAGTAATATGTGCCACGACTTGTTAAGACGCTAATTGACATTTGAGACACTAATTGACACTTGAGAACGTGAAGATATGCAATTGCATTTTGTGTGTATAAATATTGAACGTTCAACAGTGGTGTACCTCAACAACTGTATCCCTGTCTCCCATGCGACATTCAAATTTACCGGTAATGCCCATGCTTTCCCCGAGGAAAAATCACACGATGTACACTAATTCTTATTTTCTCACGTTTTTCACGAAATGCACATGGACTGTTAATCTTTTGCTAGAAAATTACAAAAGTGTCAGAAAAGTATAGTGCTATGCAACCCATGCTCCTTATCATAATGACGCTTCCTTTTTTGAATGCTTAATTAAGCTTTCCAATGCCCTGGATTATTGGATTGTGCAATAGTAAAATGGCAGCCATTTTCGGTCCGATTTGGGGGTTTTAATGTCTTTAAATATTTTTTTCTCCATTTTTGCATTTAAAAAACAGCCTGGGCGCTATACACGAGAGCGCGCTATACGTGGAAACCTACGGTACTTAAGCATAAAAACATACATAATTTATATCAAATAATACAGAATAATGTCTTATAAATAGAATTAATTTCATAACTATTTTTAAACTAAATCTATGACTTTATCAACGATATAATTTTTGTTTACTCATGCATCTCTTTTATTCAGTAAATCAGGCAGTGTTAATATTGCATTCATTGAGATGTATTTTTGAATAAAGATTATCACATGCCATTGGCGTCACGTCCAAACAATTATAAAAGCGGATTCGAGGTCATAAACCAAAAGTACGGTATGAACGTATTGTTCTTATTTAAAAAAAAAGATGCCAAAATCTTATTAAACAATATTTAGTTTGTTCTTAAAGTTGCAATTCAACGTATATTTTTCCTGAATGGACGCTAATTAATCCTTTTATTGCCTTCTTATAACAATACTAGCCAGCTTGGTGTTGTTTTAAACACCTTATCAGTGATAAAGATCTATTGGCTTTGTCATGTGCTCATGAATTCGTTATGAATGCAGCCGATCATTGCTTTTAATACATATTCGTATGGTTACATGAACCTGTACTCTTTTGTATTCTTAATTTTTGCGACTCAAAACGACAGACATGTGACCATTGTTTTCAGTTCAAACATGACTTTTGGAGTGATATATTCTGGCCGTTGGCCGTTTTGGGCAATTGACTGTTATTCTCAAGTATATCATAGAGTGATTTTCATCATGGGGAATCCAGATTAACTGTTAACTGTTGACCGTTATTCTCAAGTGACCATTAGGTCAGTTTTGACTGTATATATAGTAAACTACATCAATGACCAAACAATAACACTTAAGTGTATATGTTTATAGTTGCTTATATTTTCCCAATTAAACTACCACTAATACGCTTAAATTGTTCCCCCAAATCTGGCTTGATGTACTTTTATTTGTCATTTAACGTTGTGTTAAAGTGCCCTTTTGAAATAACTTCACGATGATTTTATAACCTTTTTTTGGTAAATCACTAGAAGAAGGCCTTAAGGATTGCATTTATCTATCCATCTGTCCATGCATCCCTTAGCTAATGTGTTTTTAAACTCCCATAACATATATATTGTTAGTCAAATTTTGTTCAAACTTTTACAGTTGAATGACTTCAAGGTTTAGATAATGTAAAGAAAGAATAAGTATGTGTGTTTAGATTCTCTAACTACTTGATGGATTTTGCTCAAGCTTAACTTAGCTACCATAGCTGATTGAGTAGTGATTCATATGGAAGGAATTTTAACTGCAACCAGTTTTTGGCCCTTTTTTCTGTGTGGGATTTTCAGGAAAAAATTTACAATTAGAAGAATTTGCTTTAATTTTTCATCTGATTGAAATACAACAGTTAGTAGTGTATTGACAAAAAGCAGTCTGTTTGGCTTTCTGTAGGTCAAACCCTTCTAGAGAATAATTGTAACAGAACCCTTTGGTTTATTGTCTATGAGCTTATCCATATAAGCTCCTTGGATAGTGGGGTTCAAGCAACACCCTGGGGATCCCTTGATTTTTTATAGAATAGGCAAACAAGCAAAAACAATCCCAGAGCTGAGATATTTGTTATGTACAATTGTACACTTCCAAGCGTGTTCTCATCAGGCACTGCCCAGGAAGGTTGAGGACATGGACAAAATCCTACGAATCTTACGTAAGATCACGCTAAGATATGTTGATAAAACGGCCTCCTGATTTATATTGACTAATATCTTTATCTGAAACCGCAATGACCCATGCTTTGGTATTTGGTATGTGACATCAGATTGTGGTCCGCTGCACAGTCTGTTTCAATCATGTCTCAGATGTCAAAGCTGACTAAATGTTATTATATTTCTCAAGTTATTTAATTGAAACTTATAATATGCCTTCACCACATAGGGTAGATTATCATGACTCTTTTCCTTCACAGTTATTCACACATTCCCGAGTTATTTGCCCTTGAACACAGCTGACGAAGCAGTGCAGGATATATGTCACCCTTGTGTAAGAGCTCTGGGGTAACATTATGAAACATATAATACATATTACTGGAAAAATTTAGTAAAATTTTGCCCTGTTTTCTGGAGTGTTTCATGCGAGTTAAAAATATTCAATAACTGTATCCCAAAGACAAGCATTGTCTACAGAGAGAGGTAATACCGGTAATGACTAGATGAATTGCATAGTTTACAAAATATTACCTGAATCTGCTTCCTCTTCCTTGGTGCTGCGTTTATTGAACCATTCAGTAATAAACTTCACTGAAATTGATGATACATCAACATGCTATTTAATCCAAACAGTGGCATCTTCTTAAATTTCATATACAATAAGTAGTTTCACAATCAATTCACAATTTATAACATGAATATTATTGATTATGCCTTTAAATATGTCATGGAGATCTTATTAATTTCATTAGACAAAATTCACTGATATTTTAGATGTTAATAACATTTTAATATAAGAAATAACAATATAAATAAATACATAAATGTTTGATTATTTGCACATTTTTATGTAATCAAATATTTATATTATATGTGTTATTTGTCTCTCAGGTCTTCCTATTGTAAACATTTGCTGACATACCTCCTTTCCCAACAAAAGTTTCATCTTTCTCAATTTCTGAAATTGAAGAATAGCAACTATTTTACTTGGTAAAATTATAAATACAACTAGTTAAAATGCTTGCTAAACCTTGTTGCAATAAATAACTCTTTCTAAGGTTGATGTCTTACTCTACTTCACATAAATAAATAGCATACAAACATATATATATATATATATATATATATATATATATATATATACAGGCAGTTCCCCAGGATTTTGATCAGGCACAGCGGTAAGGTAGGATTGGGGGTTGGTGCTGAAGGGGTGCATGTCGATTTTTCAAATATATTTTCTACTTATTCTGAATCAAAATCTACACGTCAATTGAGTTATTGTAACTCAACATTTTTTTTTATTATTAATTTATTTCTCCTCAATTAATTTAATTAAAGTCATATATTATAATATTATATAACTAGCAAAATAATGGTAGGCATTAGAACGCAAAAATGTTTTAAAAGAACAAGAACAATACATTAAACTATTTTACCACATGTATACAGATTTTAAAAACACTGTTCTAAGTCGCTAACAGGCCTTTTTCTGCCTATCTCATGGGTCCAATAGTCGGACCCATTCCCAATACCAAATATGGATGTTTTTTTCCAATTATCAAAAAAAATTCCCAATTTCTGACCGAAATAATCGAAGCCGAAAATGCGTTTCCCGGTAGGTACCGTGTTTTAAATGATCTGGCACCGTGTTTTAGCGTGCAAATTGGAATTCCGCGTAGAACGTCATCGTATCAAGTGTTTCATAATTCAAATTTGCGATCTTGACACTTTAGACAAAATGGCTAAAAAAAAAAAGCGGCCGCTTGTCTCTACGAATTTCTTAAGACACATTTACGGTCATTTTCGGTCAGAATTAGCTTTTAAATATATAAAGTGCCAGATTATTCAGAATTATCAGGTATGTATACAACAAGTAATAACCGTGTGTACGCATTTATTATTGTAAATTGGTTGAGAATCAATATCGATGGTCTGAGGTAAATAAATGTGGTTTAGTTTCACTTTCAACGTTACTGTGGTTCGAAAGAATAAATTTCGTTACACAATTACGGAAATCGGACCCATTGTAAAAAAAAATCGCATAATTTCGAAGTACTATCAAAGTAAAATACGATAAATTGACTCGAAAGGCACACAAAAACTGAATGTTTTTGTGGGGAAATACTACCTCCAGTCAGTCTACGGTTAACCCAGAATCTATTATCTAGTTCTTTTTGAATGCTCTGATCTTTTTAATGGGTACATTCCTACAGCTCTTTACGGAGGATCAATAGATGGGAGTTGGATTATTGCAACTAACCCAGAATCTGACTCGCCCATTAACATTCACAGTAGTCCAAGTCAGAATGCCAGTTTGTGTTCTCCAGAAGGGGTTTCTGAGCAAGCGATTAACATTTGCCACTACCAGATTCAGTGTCACTATACTTTGTAGCTTCTGAACATGTCAATACTGTACATGTATGATGATCCGCTTTACTTTTGTGTTTCAAAAAATGGTTGCCTTCAGACATTTGGCATCTTGAATTTTGAATAAAAATATGTTGAATGCAGGTCCTTCGACTGTGAATATTCATAAAAAAATTCTTAATGACATATCAAGCTATGTATTGTATGTGAACTTCAAGCATAACAAAGTCTGTGTTGTTTTTTATGTTGTTTACACATACTAAAGTTAGCAGTGGACACTGACTGTTGCATGGTAAAAAAAAAGGTTTAATACTTTCTTAGCATTTTTTGGCATGTATGAAAACA
The DNA here is from genome assembly GCF_020536995.1 of Dreissena polymorpha. Classification (NCBI taxonomy): domain Eukaryota; kingdom Metazoa; phylum Mollusca; class Bivalvia; order Myida; family Dreissenidae; genus Dreissena; species Dreissena polymorpha. The sequence goes on along the minus strand of NC_068359.1, from coordinate 4,681,196 downwards.
TTAGATTTAATAAGAACAATCAGAAAAATAATTTCCCAAATAATGCTTTTGTCGATGAAAATTCTTCTCAATTTGGAAGATTTCTCTACTCAAAAAATCCCAATTTTGCTAGGTACTTTATCCCAACATAGACAGAATCAAAGCGCTGAAGGCACTGAAGATGTTCGCTATTGCATAATTTAACACGCAATTCATTTTTCAAAATCAATCGCAAGTTTGAAATGAACACACGCCATTCAACTTTATAAAGTGTGTGTCATAGCGCATGGGTCAAGTTTTGTGTGCACTTTTTATCATCCTTATTATTTCATAGAAATAACTAAGACAAAATAAAAACAACATGCTTTTTGGAAGTTCTGAAAGCATAGAAAGTATGATGAAAATGGTAATGAGAACTTAATATAAAGAAAATTTGCAGTCACCATCATATTAAAGGAATATTTTTTCTTATATCAAATGACTATCTCACCAAGAATATAAATTCATAATGAAAGTTCCATGTACAAGACTTTTGATTTTTGACACCATATACAAATTCAAAATATACAATAATCTTCGTATCTTGTATATGGAGGAATAAAAGTATATAAACATTGCTGTTTATGCTTTACTTGTTACCCGAGCAGTTCACACGGTGTCAACAACGCTGACTTAAACATAGGTATAGAGCACTAATGTGCTTTTAGGCGTAGCTGTTTTACTCAGTTTTCATCTTAGTGACTTTTACATAAAGCCAACAGACACGCATGAATATTTACGAATATTTAATAAGCTGATTCGAGATACAACCTCTGAATTTTTGCTACATCACTGCGTATGTGCTCAATTCAAAGGATGTAGCACTGTTCAGTGTAAGGAATTCCGGACTACTCTCTGTATGCTCAAACGACACAAATTTTGGCTCTGTTACAATTAGGCTTTACAATCCATCTCGCAGAATTTCACTTTGGCCTCCAAGATGAGAAAACAATCATTAGCGAAATAGTATAGTGTCACGATAATAGAAAATCGTTTAATTATCATACCACAATGTTTGCCGTACTTGGTCAGCACGTCTGGAAATATTTCCTTAATGTGTGGATAGGCTGCCATTATTAACAAGTTTGCTATTTTGAATTCAATTTTGTATCAAAAAGCATTGTTCTTAAATGTGGCATTTTCAATTCGCAATGAGATTTGTAATGACCCTCATCATGCAAAAATGGGTCTTATTCCATATGCGCCCATCATATAAATAGCCCACTCAGCTATCTCTTCTTCTGGTAAGGAGAAACATAACATATTGAGTGATTTTATAGTGAACAGCATCACCTATGGCCTGACTGCGCAAAAGCACATGTTGGGTTAAACAAACGCTTGCCGAAACGCATAAGACCCATTTTCGCATGACGGCGCTATTGACGTGTGATTTAAATTGTCGAAAGAAAACTGCGTTTAAATCAAATATAAACATACCATATATTTCGATAGTGAAGAAAGATACTCATAACAAGGCATATGAGAACACATATGAAGTGCTCTCCCGTAGTATATTTTTTATCTACTCACACTAATGTGTTGTTTGACAATGCTAACACACATTTCATGTGGTGAATATGCAGCTTACAAGTGAAAACACATCACAATAGTTTAACTTTTGTTTAATTGTATTTATTTATTTAGAAAAGTAAATTGCTAACTTTATTTCAAAGTCAGCGTATACGCCGACTACATTTTTAAAAGATATTTATTGTTATAAATATATTTAATATAATATATTTAGTTGTTTTCGGTTTTAGCGATTAAAGCATTTTCGAGGTTGCCTATAGTATGCCTGTAGTAATTGATGAACTCATATCCAACTGCACGCGTCTATGTATTGAGAACTGTGAATATAAACAAGCTAAACCTTCTACTATCCTTCTACTATTGCGTTGCTAGCACCCGTAAATACAAAAGATCGCCGCTACTGTTGAGAACCAAAGAACGTTTTCCAGAAATACCCGCTGTAGTAGCATGAACGAGGTTACGAAACAGGTCATTCGTATTATAATTATAAATTGTTTGTTATATTCGGGTTTAGCGATTATAAAACCTTTTTTTTGTTTTTGTCTATCGTATCGCTGAAGTTATTGTTGAACTTATGTTCAACGTTTTATAAATTGAGAATATAAATAAGCGTCAACTTTTTCCCGAATCTATTAATAGCCTCAATTAACGACCTGTACTACGTCATTGAGTTGTATGTGAGAGCGTAACCTATTGCCTTGTTATCGCCCGTTGACTTTCCTTTGTTTATCGACAGGCGCATCTATTAATAGCCTCATATCATGAATGCCAAAACACCCGCGAAAAAGAACCACGTGATGAAATAGGACGCTAAACGCAAATACCATGCGACTACGACTTTTAGTATGTAAGAACGCTCCGCAATTCCTTTGAAGCGGGGGCCTTGTGATTGCTATTACGTAAAGAATTGACCTCTAACTGAAGTAAGCAAAGGAAACGCAGCACCTAATTGACCCATTCCTTCTATGTGCGAAGGCAGATTGAATTTTACTAATGTATGGTTTGCCTATTATAACACACATTATAATGTGGTAAATATGCGACTAACAAGTAAAAAACACTAATTAAACTTTTATTTTGAATTAAGTTAATTAGAAACCAAAATTCCAAACCTTATTTCAAAACAGCAAGATTACATTTTTTAGAGAATATTCTTGTTATATTTAAATGTTTTTTTATTCAGTTTCAGCGATAATGAAACTTTTTTATGTTGTCTATCGTATCCCTGTAATAATTGTTGAACTTGTGGTCAACGTATTATTAATTGAGACCTGTGAATATAAACAAGTGTAACCTTATACTAGTGGGTTATTCTCACCCGGACTCCCCTTTGTTTATCGCCAGCCTCAGATTTATGAATGAGACGAGCGAAAATACTACGTCACGCAGACGCAGCAGAAAGTGGACTATTTTAATCATTCATAAACAATCTCCTCCGCGACACGTACAATACAATCATTGTTTTTTTATTCTTTTCTATACAACACCATTCGAAACTATTGCATTTAACACGCTATTAATATAATGTTTCCATTTGTGAATAAACATAATTGGAGAACTCAAACCTCTTGCATAAATTATACAACTCTTTCTTGCGCGAATACGCGTAGTTAGCGGGAATTGGGCTCCTCGTACCTAGGCTGTACCGACCTGAATTTAACATTAAGCACTTTAGACGGTCGCTAAAGCGACCATCTAAAAAGGCCTGGGCTAATCTCCTAGAGCCAGACTTCCACCATTCATTCTTGCCTACATTTGTGGTATATCTATGCTGACCATCATGAGAGCATTGAGGACAACATACTTCTGGCGAGCATGATTTTCTGTTTTAACCTGTTTCATTATGCTGAAACCCATTTCGCAGTCTGCAAAACACACAATTTGTAAATTACTCTATAATTAGATCTTGTAAATTGCTTTTTTCAAAACACAAAGAGACATGTAAGCAACAAAATCAAAACGCTGAAGGCACTGAAGTAATGTTCGCTATTGCATAATTTAAGACGCAACTCATTTTTCAAAATTAATCGCAAGTTTAAAATCAACACATATTAGCCATTTAAATTTTATAAAGATTGTGTCTTAATGCACTGGTCGAGATGTGTGTGCACTTTTTATCATCCGATTTATTTTATAGAAATAACCAAGACAAATTAACAACTATATGACCCTTTTTTGATGTTCAAAAAGCATAGTAAGTATGATGAAAATGGTAATGAGAACTGAATATAAAGACAATTTGCAATCACCATCATATTGAATGAATTTTGTTTGAATATTGAATACTCATTTTACTAAGAATAGTATTTCATTATGGAAATTTCCTGTACAAAACTTTTGATTTTTGACACTGTATACAAATTCAAAATATACCATTACATACTTGATGAAAATTAAAAAAAAAAATCTGCGAGCAATACTTTTTACTCACGGATTAGATAGTCATAAAGACAGCCCTGTTGACCTGTACTTTGTTGTTTATGCATTACTTGTTACCCTAGCAGTTTACACCGTGTCAACAACTCTGACCTAAACATGGGTATATAGCACTAATGCGCTTTTTCGGCATAGCTGTTTTACCCAGATTTTCACCTTAAATGACTTTTACATAACACCTGGAGCAGACACGCATGAAAATATTCTAATATTTCATAGGCTGATTCGAGATAAAACCTCTGAAGTTTGGCTCCATCACTGTGTCTGTTCTCAGCGCAAAGGATGTATCACTATTCAGTGTAAGGAATTCAAAACTACTCTCTGTATGTTCAAATGACACAAAATTGTGGCCCAGTTACAATTATGCATTAAAATCCATCTCGCACAATTTCAGGGTTAGTACTTGTTCACTAAATTGTCCGGGGAATATATAATTACCTATCGATAAACACAGTTTTTCTTTCAAGATGAGAAAACAAACAAATAGTATAGTGTTCCGATAAGAGGAAAAGCGTTAAATTATCCAACCACAAATGTTTGCCGTACTCGGTCAGCACATCTAGAAGTTCCTAAACGCCTGGAGAGGCTGTCATTATTTACACGTTTGCTATTTTGAATACAATTTTGTATCGAAAAACATTTTGCTAAAATATGCCATTTACAATTCGCGATGAGATTTTTAATGAACCTTGTCATACAAAAATGGGTCTTATTCCATATGCGCCCATCATATGTATAGCCCACTCACTGCCTGCGTATCTCACAGTCTGGTCAGGAGATAACATAATGAGACCATAACACATTGGGTGATTTTATAGTGAACAGCATCACCTCTGACCAGACTGCGCAAATGCACAGGTTGTGCTTAAGATATGCTGGCCGAAATGCATAAGACCCATTTTCGCATGACGCGGCTATGATAGTGTGATTTAAATGTGTCAAATGAAAACTGGGTGTAAATCAAATATTAACATACGTTATATTTTGATGGTGAAGACATTTATGATGTGCACTCCCGTAGTATAATTTTTATTTACTTACACTAATGTGTGGTTGACAATGATAAGTTGATATCACAAATTTCATGCTGTGAATATGAGACTAATAAGTTAACAAACACAAAAGTTAAACTTTTGTTTTCAATTTAATTATTTAGAAACGCAAATTGCAAACTTTATTTCAAAGTCAGCATTATGCCGACTACCTTTTAAAAATATGTTTCTTGTTACAGTACAGCCAACGCGGAACAAACGTTTTTCGCGATCCGCGGCGGCAAGGCGAAACGAGTCGATGCCGCGTCAGTTGTTGAAGCCACGTCAGTATGCGGCGGCAAGTCGCATTTCGCCGCGAAGCTTGGCATCAGTCCGCCGAGGCATGCCGCGATCCGCGACATGATGCCGAGTCGATGCGCATCATGAAATAAAATATATTTTAAAAATGATTAGTTACATGTAGTTAACAAATTTTGTAAGAACAACTATAATAATAATTAAAATCATAATAAATTTATTCATGTTTTTTTTACCTTATATAACAGACGCCGAATATCGGCGTCTTCCCCCACCAAACTAGGCTGTTTTTTCCCCTTTCACAACCAAAAATTCCCCTTAAAAAAAAAAATAAATTGTTTTTTGTTTTTTTTTAATAGAAAGATGTGTCTCATGATTATAATATCTCAATTCTATTTCAATTTAATCTTGCCAAACCTAATAAATTATGAAAAAAACAATGAATTTAGTGCAAACATGTGCAAATGTATTGTAATAATGAGAGAGTAAGTAAACAAATCCCCCAAAAAGGGGAACAACGCGAAAATTCCCACGCGCACAATTTTTCCCCAAAGTGGTAAATCCCGCGTAAAATTTCCCCCACATAAGGGCTAAAGGCCCCTTCCCCCACAACCCAAAAAAAACACCTGATTATTGTGCGTGGATTGTATTAGCATATACATGTAAGCATAGTAAATGTGTCTGGCCAATTAAGTTTGTTTCCCGCCCGTAGTGTATGTATTTCACACATAAACAAGGTCACGTAATTATGTTTTCGCACATACAAGTGGTCAAGGCTCCAGCATATGGTGGATTTATAAATTAATTGCATGTTTATTTTGCTATTATATTTAAGCTGAGAAAATTAGCAGTTTGAAGCCACATCAATAATCAAGACGGTCATGAAGACGTATTTGTTGTTTTGTAAATTATCAGCTTATTATAACTATTGTTTGAATATGCGTATATAAACACGTTTTATTTTGTTCATATTATACAGTTAATATCGCTACTAATTACCCGATAATCCCGTATACATGTATTCCAGTTTTAAAGCAAATGCTGGTAAATATTTACGATACATACACATTCTCCATATTTCCTTAAGTATCAAAAACATTTTGGCATTTGTTACTATTTAAAGAGATGATGAAATAACGTCTAATCGGGGCGGGTTTTTTTTCCAATGAACACACAATTTACGCCTGACGTGATGCTCATGTATTTATACAACACAAAATACACCCACACTTTCCAAATAACGTTCTACATGTCTGAATAATTTTCGCGCGCTTTATATGAAACGAACGATATTTTAGCACTGTTTATTTGACGCTAGAATTTGCCAAAGGTCACTTTAGCATTAAAATTCAGATGTGCGTTTCGGATTACAAATTTTATAATGATAATTCGATAATCGAACGAAACATTAACAGTTGCGCGTAATTAATTCAACGATAATTTGTTAAAGCGCATTACGTGCCATTTTGCTTATGAAAACGTGAAAATAATAATTATGAAACCAGTGTAAATCTTGGTTTCTACGCTACACAAACATGTATGTACATGTAGGTGGATATCTATTCACTCGATCCGCCGCGTACGTATACGGCAGATTTACTCCGCGAAAGTATGCTGGGTTAATACAGACTCGGCGTCGTTGCGCGGATCGATGCCGAGTGCTACGGCGATACGCCGCGTGAACACACGATTCGGCCGCCACATACTAATAATCTGGCTGTGGCGTAGCCGCGGATTATGTTTGTGCCGCGTTGGCGGTACTGTATATTTTGTTGTATTTATGCTCCCCCAAAATTTTTTTGGGGAAGCATATAGTCGCCGCTTCGTCAATCCATCCGTCCGTCCGTCGGTGCACAATTTTTGTGCGGGCTATTTCTCAGCAACTAATGACCGGAATTCAATGAAACTTTATGGGAAGCTTCACTACCAAGAGATGTGCATATTATCAGCGGGTTCTGGTCGGATGCTTTTTCACAGAGTTATTGCCCTTTGAAATTTTCCATTAACTGTACATATAGTGCAATTCTTGTCCGGGCTATTTCTCAGCAACTAATGACCGGAATTCAATGAAACTTTATGGGAAGCCTCACTACCAAGAGGAGATGTGCATATTATCAGCGAGTTCTGGTCGGATGATTTTTCACAGAGTTATGGCCCTTGAAATCTGCCATTAACTTTACATATAGTGCAATTCTTGTCCGGGCTATTTCTCAGCAACTAATGACCGGAATTCAATGAAACTTTATGGGAAGCTTCACTACCAAGAGGAGATGTGCATATTATCAGCGGGTTCTGGTTGGATGATTTTTCATAGAGTTATGGCCCTTTGAAATTTTATATAAAACAATTCTTGTCCCCCCAACTACTGTGCCCTCAAGACGTTTCCTTTTATCTGAATATATAGTGCAATATTGTGACAAAAAAAAACCTTTGGGGAGCATCACCAGTCCTCGACGGTTTCTTGTTATATTTGGTTTTAGCGATTATAAAGCATTTTTGTTAATTTCTATAATATACCCGTAGTAATTGGTGAACTCATGTTCAACGTTTTATTAATTGAGAACTGTATCAACAAACGTAACCTTCTACTATTGCGTTGTTAGCAACCGTAAATACAAAAGATCGTTGCTATCTGTTGAGAATGAAAGAATGTTTCCTAGAAACAGCAATAGTGCACTATGAACGAGGTTAGCACAACATCCCACTATACTTGTTTATCAGCATCTATTAATAGCCTCAGATGCGGTGGTTATTGTTTTTAGCGTAGTTAAGAGCAGACCGACTTGCAATGCGTAACACTAACCTAAGTTGTTCACAAACAAACAACAAAAAAGCATATTACTTTTGTTATTGTGTGCTTGACAGCCTAGTCAAGTACCTACCAGCAGTAGATGTAGGGAGGGGCAGGTCTTTATATCTTCCAGGTTGTAAAGATGGTTGTGGCTTTTCCTTAAATGGATGATCACCCACTTTTCTCTCTGTCCAGTAGCTAGGCATCATTGAACCTGCCTCCAGTTTTTATGCCCACAGATCGAATGATCGGGGTATATTGGTTTTGGCCTGTCTGTCTCTCTTTCTGTCTGTCTGTCATTGTATGTGTGTGTCTGTCCCAAAACTGTAACCTTGCTCATAAAATGAAAACTCTTGGGTCTATGTTCTGTAAAACTCACATGTGCATGCATCTCATTGAGATCTACAATCAAACATGGTTTGAGGTCACTAGGTCAAAGGTCAAGGGGGCATTGTGTATCACAAACACAGCTCTTGTTCAGTGTTGCATCAATGGGAATGTTGAAGTGGTCAACTAGTTTCTAAAAAACAATTGAACTGAATGATGTTAAAAATATTGTCCAATAATCTGATTATTAACTATTGATTATAATAATGGAGTAAATTTGCATTGGTTAAATGTTATGTTGTTGTCTGAGGAATTTCCTGTTTTATCAACCAAAACAAATTCTTTAAGGCTGCGATCATGGCACTCTTCTGCAGTGTGTCAATCTTTTCAAAGTTCCTTACAGTTACCAGACGTCTTCCAGAGTGTTGGTTTGCATCCAAAAGTTTGGGTATGGGAGTTGGTCTCTGTCTTCTAATTGCAACTTAATGAGTCCAAAACATTTTGACATTCAATTGTGGAAGTCACATCTACCAACTGCTGAACGCACTAGTTTGCGACGAATGTACAAAGCGCACATAATATCTACATATGGATATTTCCACTTTCACATATTGCAATCTTTGACAGTGAAGATTCATTAGTAGTCCTGACCAAGAAATTAGTCATTCAGATTGCCCGCCCTTACAGAAATGAAAAGGTTGCCGCTATGTAGCGGCAATGTTGCGGCTACCATTTTAGCCAGAAATTAGCCAATAGGAGCCAATAGGAGCCACTAGGAGCCACTAGCGGCTACCTTGTGGCAATCTTATGGCTATTAGTGGCCCCTAGCGGCTCTTAAAGCCACTAGCGGCTCATAGCGGCTCATAGTAGCCAGAAGATGGCCAGAACATATTCTTTTATCAAAAAAGTGCAATTATGAGCCAGAAGGTAGCCACAACCAATACTTTAATATTAATCTTGAAACCACAAAAGGCTTTTAGTAGCCGCTAGTGGGTCTTAAGGGGCCTTTTCACAGATTTTGGCATGTATTGAAGTTTGTCATTAAATGATTATATTGACATAAACATTGGATCTTAAAAGCTCCAGTAAAAAAAAATCAAAAATAAAATTAAACAAGAGATGTGTTTGTCAGAAACACAATGACCCCTATTGCGCCGCTTTGAAGCCATATATTTGACCTTTGACCTTGAAGGATGACCTTGACCTTGACCTTTCACCACTCAAATTGTGCAGCTCCATGAGATACACATGCATGCCAAATATATATATATCAAGTTGATATCTTCAATATTGCAAAAGTTATGACCAAGGTTAAAGTTTTGGGACAGACACAATGAATGAATCAATGAATGAATCAATGAATGACAGACAGACAGGCCAAAAACAATATACCCCCGATCATTCCATCCGGGGGCATTAAAAAGAAAATAAAGTAACCCTCAACAGCTAGGGATCGAACACTGACCCCTGGAGTCCTGGAGTAAAAGTCTACTACTTAGACCTCTCGGCCATCCTTGCTCATACAATGAAGGATGTATTTAAAACTTTATATAAGCAATCCTCGTAGTTTCACAAAATATAACGACAACAACAGAACTCTACAAATTATTCAATCGTTTCACGTTGCAACACTTTACAATTTTTTGGTTTTTTTTTAAATCGTCAAAAGATGCATATAATCGCTATGTTAAAGCGTGGTAAATGTTCAGTATTAATGTTTCCTCACAAACATCACAACTTAAACGAAAATTTGCAAATATGATACAACTTTTTTTTAATTTGTAAATTTATCAAAACATGAAAAGGCACCTTTAGTAATCAGTAGGTGGCCAGAACATTTTCTGCGCATTATACGTCATTACATGCTCTCTCTAAGGTCCGCGCTTTTTCAAGGAAGCTAACTTGTATGAGTTTACGAGCGTTTTGCGCTTAAACACTTCCGACAAATGGCGACTGGATGTGTTTATTCATTTCTTAAACACAATTTTTGGTCTGAATTTGTGTTTAAATATTTAAGTGCTGAATTAAATAAATATCTGTGATAATCAGGTAATATATGCAATATGTGAAAATCGTGTGGAAGTTGTTATAATTGTAGTTTGGTTTGGCTGCTATGTATATTGTCTGCAAATGTAAACAATTACCAAGGTTACCGTTTTACTAAGCTACTTTAGCAATTAGTAGACTTTCGCACATATTTTGAATTTAGTATAGTTCCTTCACATTCTTGCTACATTAAAATTTGGTATGTTTGAAATGAAATTCATAATCTAATGTTACATTCTAAGGAAAAATTAATTTGCCTCAATAGGAAATAAATGAATTTCAAGTTTAAATTGTTAAAAAATAATTGATATCACTGAAAATGTTCACAAACAAAAATGACTATCCAGGGCTTGTGAAACTTTAAGGGCTTAAACAAAATTATTAATATAAATACAATTGGTATTGTATTGAACTGTGTCATGATATTGGACATATGAAATATTATATGTTTAATTCTAGAATCTGTAAAATATAATTTGACTTTAATAGTTCACGAGTTTTTTTGATTTTGTGATTGTCTTTAACTAATTGTCATTAAGCTATATGATAGTTATTTATTTTTAGTTATCACATATTTTGAATTTGTGAATAATGTCTTTACATAATGGTAGAATGTTTTTCTTTAATAAAATGTTATAGAGCAGAGCCAGAACTAGTAGCGGCAACGTAGATGCAACTAGTAGCGGCAACATAGCCGCAACTAGTAGTGGCAACATAGCCACAACTAGTAGCAGCAACGTAGCCAGAAATAGTAGCCTGAGCAGAGCCAGACCTAGTAGCGGCAACATAACCAGAACTAGTAGAGGCAACCCTACCACAACTAGTAGCCAGAAAGCTCATTTGCATATGAAAAACCACCTTGCCGCTACAAAGCGGCAACTAGTAGCTACAACTTAGCCGCAACATTGCAGCAACTTATCTGCTAAAATTTGCCACAGGGCCTAAATTTTCGTAAGGGCGGACAAAGGGACTGGTTGTTTCTTAGATCTTTTTATTTTTATGCCCCCATTTCGAAGAAAAGGGGGTATATAGTTTTCGCACTGTCCGTTGGTCGGTCGGTCAGTCGGTCGGTCGGTCACACTTCGTGTCCGCTCTCTAATTCAAATAGTTTTTATCCGATCTTTACCAAACTTGGTCAGAAGTTGTATCCAGACAATATCTAGGTCAAATGTGAATATGGGTCATGCCGGGTCAAAAACTAGGTCACGGGGTCACTTAGTGCATTTCAAGGATTAAGCATGGTGTCCGCTCTCTAATTGAAGTAGTTTTCATCTGATCTTTACTAAACTTGGTCAGAAGTTGTATCAAGACAATATCTAGGTCAAGTTAGAATATGGGTCATGCCAGGTCAAAAACTAGGTCACTGGGTCACTTAGTGCATTTCAATGATTTAGCATGGTGTCCGCTCTCTAATTGAAGTAGTTTTCATCTGATCTTTACTAAACTTGGTAAGAAGTTGTATTAAGACAATATCTAGGTCAAGTTCGAATATGGGTCATGCCGGGTCAAAAACTAGGTCACGGGGTCACTTAGTGCATTTCAAGGATTAAGCATGTTGTCCGCTCTCTAGTTTATGTGGCTTTCTGATTTATTTTGATATTCTAAGACATTTTTATGCCCCCGAAGGAGGGCATATAGTGATTGGACTGTCCGTTCGTCTGTCTGTCCGTCTGTCCGTCACACTTTGCGTTTAGATTTCGAAAAATGCTCATAACTTCTATGTCGCTTCAGATAGCAATTTCATATTTGGCATGCATTTGTATATGGACAAGGCCTTTCCATAAGCACACAAATTTTGACCCCTGTGACCTTGACCTTGAACTTAGGGTCTGCGTTTAGGTTCGAAATCTGCGTTTAGGATTTGAAAAAAAACTAATAACTTCTACCAAGCGTTTACACAGTTATACTTTTATGTAGTGACAAAGTTACAGTTGGGGGCATCCGTGTCCTGTGGACACATTTCTTGTTTCATGCACATAAGCTAAAAAAATGTTGCATGTATGTAGTGTATTCTGTAAATATGAAAGAAACTTTTGGATGTGAATAATTAAATGTTGATGTTGTTAATTTATCGCTGTAGAGAAATTACTGTTTACACATTTTTATTGGGCGAGAACAATAAAATAACACGTTTGACTCCAATTAATTGTTATTATAACTTAAATTACGCACTCCCGCAACACAAGCAACTTTTTATTTTCGAAACACTGCTGAAATTAAGTCTTATTTTAATAACAATTAAAATAAAACGAGCAAACAAATTGAGCATACCTTTAATGACCTTGTGCCACATGTACCAGCAACAATGGATAATGATCAACCGGTATTGGAGGACAAACACAATATTTCACCGCCCAAAAGATCCGTAAATTGTACTTATCTAAGCCCCTTAAGCACATACAGCTGATAAGCGCGTACATCTTTTTTATTGGTCATTGGATAAATGCAGACACAATTCGGATCAGAGCTTACAAGATCTCGTAAAATAAAAACGTTGCGGCGTCATGATCGAAAAACAAGCGACACGGCAAAATTAATTTTGAAGTCCAGGCGCCGCAGGGTGGCTGCGTTAAAATCACCTGGGGAAAAGCCTGATATATATATAATGGTTCAGAGTTGTATGACATTCTTTTGGATATTGTTAAAATGGTCTTGTAGTATTCTATTTTAAACAGTAATTTTATCCACCATCTTATTTTACCTTCATCTTGTTTCTTGCTTGTCGATGTTACACTAGCAGTTGCTGAAAGTACAAAAATATATGGATTAAATTGTTGGTTCACAATGCTACATAAAGAAAAAATTGCGGTATCCCAGTAAGATTGTATTAGTGCATTTCCTTGTATGACGTGGATTTAACAAACTTTTGGTTGAGGACTATTAGCAGACGAAAATATCACCTAAATCTATCTATATATGCATTTCAACAAAATGACACTGCAACTGAATGGTGGTTGGTATTTTTCTTGTGATTTCATATATTTTCGGGATGTTATATATTGTCATTTTAGTGACGTTTTGTGATGCCAGACATGAAGGCATGAAAGGTCCAAATTGACTAACAGAGGATCAATTGCTAAAAACAAGATTTCTTGTATGTTTGCTAATATAATAACCATATCATATCTTTTCAATTATAATAGATGAACTGATTTTAAACAAAGGGGCCTTAAGGCCCTACGTTGCTCACCTGAGCTATGTAGAAAATGACCTGTTATGTGTAAATTGTTGGATATATGTGTAATAACTGAATTGTTATCTAGTTTTTGCTCTGTAAGACACAGACTTAAGATGGTCTGAGACAGAAGTAGAACAGTATAAGATTTGTCTAAAAACATAAACAGATACTCCTAAAGTGGGGCCAATTTTGAACCCAAGTGCATGATTTGAACAAACTTATAAGAAGACCACCGTGTAATGTAGCACACATAATATTTAACCCCTAACCCTTGCAGTTTTAGAGAGTTATACTTTTTACGTTATTCACTAGATAAATTTTTATAAATATATAAGAGGAAAACATTGTAAGTTGTTGTGTCAAAATATAAAATGACAATTGTCATGACCAGCACTTTCAATGTGTATACATTGATTGTTAAATAACTTTGTCATGTTAGCAGGTTAAGGGAAAACATGCACAGAATAGTCCAGATTTTCCTTGAATAAACAGTGTTACATTCTATTAGCTGCACTTGTTCTTTTCCAAAAGGGTGCAGTGACTTGGCCAATGTTCATTTGTTTTTTTCTCAAATCAGCCCATGAAAATTTCGGATTTATTCATTCAGGTCTACTGGCCTGAAATTGCCTTGACATTTCATTAGCTGCTAATAAAGATCATTTTAGGTGTAAACCTGGGTTAGACAGCGAGCTAATCTGAAAAATATGTAACAAATAACCATCTTCCTTTGTTTGGTATTGGTATTTACTACTTTATTTGGTTATTCAGTATTGATTAAATAAATAAATATGTTTTTGTGTAGTATTTCATTTATGTGATCGTCTTTTTGTATATTTGTTTACTATATGACCAAAGGCAATATATTTGCTGATTCTGCCAAAAAACTACAACTGGTATTGATTGGCATAATTGCCATAATTTTTCAGGTCAAAAGCTGATCAGCGCGTACGTTTTTTATTGTTCATTGGACAAATGCGGACACCTTTCGGATCAGAAGCTTGCAAGGGCTTGTAAAACAAGCTTTGCAGCGTCATGATCGGAAAAACAAGCTCTACAGCAAAATTCATTTTAAAGTCCAGGCGCCGCAGGGCGGCTGCGCTAAAATCGCCTGGGGAAAAGCCTTATATAATGGTTCAGAGTTGTATGACATTCTTTTGGATATTGTTAAAATGGTCTTGAAGTATTCTTTTTGAAACAGTAATTTCATCCACCATCTTATTTTACCTTCATCTTGTTTCTTGCTTTTTGATGTTACACTAGCAGTTGCTGAAAGTACAAAAATATATGGATTAAATTGTTGGTTCACAATGCTATATAAAGAAAAAATTGCGGTATCCCAGTATAATTGTATTAGTGCATTTTCTTGTATGAAGTGGATTTAACAAACTTTTGGTTGAGGACTATTAGCAGACGAAAATATCACCTAAATCTATCTATATATGCATTTCAACAAAATGACACTGCAATTGAATGGTGGTTGGTATTTTTCCATTTGATTTTATAGGATGTTATATTGTCATTTTAGTGAGGTTTTGTGATGTCAGACATGGAGGCATGAACTAAGGTCCAAATTGCCTAACAAAAGATCAATTACTAAACACAAGATTTTCTTGTCTGTTTGCTAATGTAATAATCATATCATATCTTTTCAATTATTTTAGATGAACTGATTTAAAACAAGGGGGCTTTAAGGCCCTACATTGCTCACCTGAGATTTGTAGCTATGTATTGATTGGCATAAATTGCCATAATTTTTCAGGTCCAAAAAGGGACATTCCATAAAAAATGTCAGGACATTTTACCCAAAAGCGGGACACCTACAACAATCAATTATGCTACCTTTACTGTAGTCAGTAGTCAGAATATTACTTACAAAAACTAATAATTTCTGGCCTATATTGATGATAAATGTGTGTTAAGAATTTCATGTCAACAAACGTTCTCCATTTTCCAGAAGAAAATACACAGTCATGTGCATTATGTGGATAACTCCATAAAGTGAAATGTTGGGCACACCTCTATTTGACATCCAATTAGGACAGAGTCCCCAATTTTAAATGTGAAAATCATGGAACGCAATGTGGGCACATCCAGCACTGTTTTTATTTAACCCATTCCCGTCTGTAGATCTGCCATAGTCATTAGAACTTTTCTATGGAATTCCATAGAAAATATTATGGAATTCTATAGAAATCCATGGAATTTGATGGAATTCCATCCACTTGCCAATTTTCCATCTGAAGCTGTTATGGAATTCCACGGAATCTCGACTAAAATTCCATGCATTTCCACGGTATGTATGGAAAACACCATGGAAAGTTGGACTTTTTTTCAACGGAAATCGTTATGGAAAATAACTTTTTCTTGGATGGAAATCAATTGAAAAAAACTTGTGGAAAATGGCTTTAAAGGACTGAAACTGTTCCAATAATTTCAAGAACCTTTTTAGAACATTTCAAGTACAAAATATGGTCAAGAAATTTCTAAAAATGTTTTAAAATGTAGTTCTAGAACACATCTAGAACGCTTTAAGAACCAGTAAGTTCTACAAAAGTTTTAATGGGGAATAAGAACACATATAGAACACTTTACACTTACAAATAGCCAAAAAGACTTCATAGTAGCGACAGCAGCAGCAGCAGTAGTAGTAGTAGTTGTAGATGTAGTAGCTGTATTATTATTAGTAGTTGTTGTTGTAGTAGGTGTTGTTGTTGTAGTAATTGATGTAGTAGCAGTAGTGTTTTTTATATCAGTAGAGGTTGTGGTGGTAGTAGTAGTAGAGGAAGGAGTAGCATTAACAGTTTCTGTAGCAATAGTAGTAGCAATAGAAGTAGCAGTTGTTGCAGTAGTAGCAGTTGTTGCTGCTGCTGTTGTTGTTGCTGCTGTTGTTGTTGCTGCTGTTGTTGTTGCTGCTGTTGCTGTTGTTGTTGCTGCTGTTATTGTTGCTGTTGTTGTTGTTGGTGGTGGTGTTGTTGATGCTGTAGTAATTAAAGTAGTAGTTCTGCAGAAGTAGGAGTAGTTGTTACTTTCAAAGCAATTTCTACAAGTTTAAATTCCTTAACCCTGTCCAAGTGGTATACACACTGTTTTTTCTCAATATCAAACTCAGCCAGTCCAGGTTGTCAAATAACAATCTATCTGATAAGCCCAGCGTGTGATGTGGGTATGTTTGCTGCAAATCTATTGGTTATAAGATATAACAGCCTTTTCTGATTGGCTGAATTCAAATACAGAAAGTTTACATGTTAGATTGAAACATGAAACATGGTGGACAATGTACTGGTTTAACTTGCTAAAATAAAGTTAAAGAAATTTAACAAACAGAAGAGTTTTTCCATTAAAAACACTTTCTTAAAATACTTATGTATTTATATCATTTGGAAAGTGACATGAAATATTGCTAAAGAGTGATGCATACAGTGTTTGAGCAGTCTGTCTGGGAATAGAACAACAACTGAAGGTTTGTGATTTTTATTATTTCTAAATACTAGAGTATTCCTTTAAATTTAATTTTCTTGTGACATTATTGTAGACCTTTTTATGTGATATTTGAGGTTTTAGTATGGCAAATATTAGTTTAAAAGCAGCTGTCACCCAAATTTTCAGTTAGTGGAGTTTGCAGTTTGAAAAGGGAAGTAATAAGACCTATGTGGAGAAATTAATAACGTTGAATGTAGTATCGGAATTGTATCATGCAAGGTTATGGAACTGAGGCAAAGGAAGTTTTGTACTGTGCATGTTGAGCACTTATGTGTCCAGAAGCATATTGGCGGGGATATCAATTCAACGTATTTGCTTGTAAATAAAAAATTAAACCAATGGAATTGGTTTTTAGGTATCTGAGTGTGCATTTTCATACCAATAGAATTACACATCATTCTAATTATAGCAATAATAAATGTGTACTAATCATACCAACAAATTAAGTTATGCTTAGTGCTTTGCGATGTATTCACTTCGTTTTTAGTTCTCTTTCTAAAGACCATTTAACAACTTAATATTTAAAACAATTCATGAATTACGTTCCCTATACATTTTCATTATGTGCTTTAATTACCATTGACCAGTTGATGGAAGATACTGCAGAGTTTGGCTGGGAAATAATCCAACAGCAAAGCGGCTCTTTAAGTGCATTTACCTAGAGGACTTACAGGGCCACAAATTCATGGTAAATATTGTCATGCCCTGGGCTAGATAAGTTATTTAATGTTAACCACCTGAAAGTATTTTGTCTTTTTGGAATTCAATATATTGGTCTAAGTCAGTTACACTTTTCTGGATCCTGGGATAACTTTAAAAGTTCTAAGTATTTTTTCATGAAACTTGAAACATGAACAGATGACAATAAGGACATTTTGCACGTCATTTCATGTTGTTTATAATGCGAGAATTCTGGTTGCTATGGCAACAAATATATTTAACAAACTTAAAATAGTGAAGTTTAACAGGTAGGGGACCATATTGCTTTGCAATCTCTTGTTATAGTTTGAATATAAATAACTCTTTGCTTTAGACATTTTTATTATTTTTTATTCTGTAGAGCACATGTGAGCAGTATACAATGTACCTCATACCAAAAAGGACCTGGAGGCAGTGACTGGTGTTCAATATTCTCAGAAGAAAAGGAAAATGGCAGTGGAAGACTTGGACAAACATTTTTAAAAACTAGCCTCTGTGTTTAGCCTGGCAGTCTGTGGCTGGTGACATGTTTTATTTTGGTTACTTCTTGTATAAAAAAGACCAGTTATTTATTTTGTGAATTGTATTTTGTGTTTGTTTTTTTGTCTTAATTTATTTGTTTTTTTTTATAATTTAGGAATTTGAAACTTGGATAATTGAATAAAGTCCGTGTTCAACAGTACTGAGCATAGTATAATAAATAACAAATTTACAACAGTTGTTAATTTGTTATGTATTATTATTAACTATGCTCAGTACTTGAATACTGGCTGTCTGCATGGGAATTTGTTTTCTAGAAAGTTGGTTTCAGACTTAAATATTTGAAGTTAACCTTCGGAACTTTTCTAGAATTGTACTGGAACACATCAACTAGAACTGAACTTCTGTTATCATACTGAAAGTGTTCTAGAATTAATAAGGAACAGCTGTTGAACGTTAAAATTTATGAGAAAAAACTCTAGAACAATTGTGTGTGATGTGTGTGTGCATGTAATTGTGTGTGTTTATGAACATATGTGAGAAAGGAAGTATACTTGTCATAAGAGAAATGTAAAATTCTACTTCTATGTTTTATATTGTGCCTTTTATAAGTTTTTCTTTTCTCACCTGTATATGCGGGCATGTTTATGTTTATGGATGTGTTTTTGAATGTCTGCATGCATGCCTGTGGTTAAGAGAGTTGGTACTTTATGAAAATGTAAAACCTCTCATTTTTGAATATGTACTGTGACTGCTTGTGTGTGGTTAATGATTGATGCCAGATCTTGTTCTTGTTTAACTTTTATGATGAAACCTTTAGTTACATTCACATTTGTTTTTCAAAATCGATAAAATGCCTTTGATCTATAATCTGTTTTTTTTCTAATTTATTCCAGCTTTTTTATTAAATTCCATAGCTTTTCACGGAATTCCATATCATTCTATGGAATTCCACGGCATTCTATGGAATTCCACGGCGTTCTATGGAATTCCACGACGTTCTATGGAATTCCACGGCATTCTATGGAATTCCACGGCATTCTATGGAATTCCACGGCATTCTATGGAATTCCACGGCATTTTATGGAATTCCATTCCATATCAAGTCCCTCTTCGTTTTTTTTCACTTTTCCATTGATTGCATGGAATCGGATGGAAAGTTAGTGCCAATACTCCACAGAATTCCATCTAACGATTTCCATAGAATTCCATATGATTCCACGGCAGATCTACAGACGGGTAAGAGAGTTGGTACTTTATGAAAATGTAAAACCACTCACTTTTTAATATGTACTGTGACTGCATGTGTGTGGTTAATGATTGATGCCAGATCTTGTTTTTGTTTAACTTCTATGATGAAACCTTTACACTCACATTTGTTTTTCAAAATCAATTAAATGCCTTTGATCTATAATCTGTTTTTTTTCTATTTTATTCCAGCTTTTAATTAAATTCCATAGCTTTTCACGGAATTCTATATAATTCTATGGAATTCCACGGCATTCTATGGAATTCCACGGCGTTCTATGGAATTCCACGGTGTTTTATGGAATTCCACGGCATTCCATGGAATTCCACGGCATTCTATGGAATTCCACGGCATTCTATTGAATTCCACGGCATTATATGGAATGCCACGGAATTCTATGGAATTCCACGGCATTTTATGGAATTTCATCCCATATCAAGTCCATCTTCTGTTTTTTTTCACTTTTACATTGATTGCATGGAATCGGATGGAAAGTTAGTGCCAATACTCCACGGAATTCCATCTAACGATTTCCATAGAATTCCATATGATTCCACGGCAGATCTACAGACGGGTTGTCATCTAACTCTAAATTAAGATTGTTTGATATACAAAATCGGTGTTTTGATAGGTGTTATAATACACAGAACACAACGTAATAATATCTTTGGACTTGATAAGGCCATGAAATACTAGAATAGTTGGCTTTTATTTCACGACCATGTATGTATCGATAGCAATTAGCAACCCCTTTCATAAAAACACCTTGGTGTAAATGCCTGATAAAATCAATAATTTGGTGCTCTCGAGTAGCAGAAATGGTTTGTTAACAGGGGGTAATAAAGGGATAAGCGATGGTAAATTATAGCCAGACAGCACGTACATTGTTTTTTAAAAATGTCGGGAAAAATTGTCTCATATCAGGACAAACATCTAAAAAAAGAGACTGTCCCGCCGAGATCGAGATGTCTGGCATTTATGTAAATTGGACATATGAAACCTGTCATTAATTTATTAAGTTGTTAATTGTCATCTTGCTAATGTTTTAACTGTTCCTTTGATAGTGGTTTGTATAGGAACATTATAGGTAACAGATTATTATAGTTTTTGTACATGTGAACATTAAATATATCAAATTATATACATGTAACATATATTCAATATACTATTCCCTTTGTGTTTCCCTACTTGGTATACTTTTAAAGGAACAAGTGGGAATTATGAGAGACATTAGGTTTTAAACAGATGTCAACAGTCCGGTCACTTGTTTTCTTCAACTTGCTCACTTACATGATCTGTTGACTGGTGTGCCACACTTTGCACAGTAATTGGCATCATCATCAACTGCTTCACCACATTTTTTACAAAACATTCTGAAATAAAATTATCCTTTTATTTCAATATACATACAAACATTTGTCATGTGAGCTTATGAAAATGTAGGATTTGACATGAAAAATGTGTAAACATAATAAAACTTATTAAGTTAATATATGGAACGCCATAGCTGTCTTGTGTTTTTGCATTTCTTTCTGTCTTCTTTAGAAGTTGTCTTATTATGTCAAACCATCGTGATATTTTGTCAATATGTGGTGTTGACTTGTCAAAATACAGTCCTATTATGTCAAACCGGCGTGTTATCTTGTCCAAATGTGGTGTTGACTTGTCAAACCGTCATGTTATATTGTCCGAATGTGGTTTTTACTTGTCAAAACACAGTCTTATTATATCTTATTATGTCAAACAGAATTGGTCTATATGGTGGAATATTTCTAAATAATTAAATTAATTAATATAAATTGGTACTTAATTAAAGCTTTATACATTTACACGTTAAAAGGTAAATTTTGAAAAGAATTAAAAATATTTTTGTCAAAGCGTATATCAGGTTATTGAACAACAATACTTATAGGATCTAAAATATAAAAGTGCACAGAATGCAATATCGTAGTAATTACCATATATGAGAACACCGCCTTTAAGTACAAATGCTCTGGCACTGACATTATCTTCTAATTATAAAGGGGCCCACATACACTTTTTGATGTCGAGTGTTGTGTTTGAAACTGCTCTATCTCTCAAGGCTTATAATTAGAGATAAATTTGTTTCATGCTGACACGCATTTAATTTCTTTGCTAAACGAACTGTATTATCCCTTTTCATTCCCTATACTTCCCAAAAATAGAAAGTCGATTGAATAACATATAAATGTAAATGTGAAAACTGCTTGTAGATTGCACATCTTCTACATAGAAAAGTTTCAGGCCTACTGGCAGCAAATTTTATATGCAAATTGATTGGTTGCATACAAATAAAGGTCAGCTAAGGTGAAAATCTGGGTTTAACAGCTACACCGCAAAAGATTGGTTCAGCATCTGGAAAAGTACCAGTGCATTACAGAGGAGGTCAAGGGATTTTTTTACAACTTGTTTCAAACTTGTTTCAAATCTTGATTTTAAAATTAACTATGTTCCTTAGAAGACCTAATAACATTTATTCTGAACTGGCAGTTAAACCAATTTAGGCTCGGAAATTGACATTTCAACAATATAACTGTGAGTTATTCTAAGTAAAAAGCCAATAGCCAGACATATACTCTTATAAGTTTCAGAACAAATAAATGTGTAAGTGTCATAAAAACAAAGGTACAAAAAATTGTTTCTGCCAAACAAAATTAGTCAACCAGTTTTTTATATGATAATGTCTCATGTTTGAATTTAAGACAGAACGTTTTTTATTTGGTTCGGGGTATTTTTAGCCAATTTGAAAATTCAAGTTATTCATTCGGGCCTTCAGTCAGGAAATTTCTGGCTGTTGATAAAGGTTAATTCAGGTAAAAACCTGAGTTAAGACAGCTATGCCTAAAAAAAAATAGAACACATTGAGATATGCTCCTTATATATTCTTGAATTTCAAGAACAGTGCAATAACTGCCCAGAAAAAAGCAAGAACAGTTTAAGAACAGTTTAAGAAATGTTGATTAAGACTTCTAGAACAATTAGAACAGTTCATTCCAAGAACTGTTAAAATCCTTATTAAATCAAGAACAGTTCAAGAAAAGTTGTTTAAAATGTAGTTCTTGCTTTGTTCTAAAATTTTTACACTTATACTTATACACTTCAAGAACTGTGCATTTACTGAAATTGTTCCAAGTTTCAAAAAATCTCTTTTAATTTTTTTCTCATAAATTGTTGTTGTTTTGTTCTTGTACAGTTTCAGAAATAGTAGGTTGTCTTCTTCAAAGGCACTCTTGTCAAAGTCTTCAAAAACATGAAACTGTACTTGGATAATTCTTGCACACTAATAGCTTTTTTCTACTATCTTCGTAAACAAAATTAAAGCAAAATGCAGCATGAACTTTTTTTAGTATACAATCGATAAATGATCAGAACAGAAAGGACACCATGAAATGCAGCGTAGTAAAAGATTATAAGGACTGTATTTAAATCAGAAGTAAAGATTGTCATCATTATCATATTTGTCTTATTAATGTGCTTTTTTAATTATATATATTAGTGTTGTGGATGAGATTTCAATAAGCCTTACATTTCTGAAAGTTTAAAGGGGCCTTTTCACATTTGGGTATATTGACAAAATTGAAAAAAGATGTTTCAGATTCGCACATTTTCGTTTTAGTTTTGATATTTGTGAGGAAACAGTAATACTGAAAATTTACCATGCTCTAAAATAACCATTATATGCATATTTTGACGATTTAAAAACCCGAAAATTATAAAGCGTTGCAAAGCAAAACAAATTGATTATTTGGAGAGTTCTGTTTATGTTGTTAAATTGGCTAATACTTCAGATTGAAACAAAAGTTTTTACGACAAATCGCTATATCGCTTTATAACTTATTTCATGTCCAACATTTCATTTATCAGATTACACTCTATCTTTTGAATGCAAAGTTTTATATTTATTATTGGATAATGTTACCGTATTTTACTACGTATAGTGCGCAGTTTTTTACCTCCAAATTTCAAATAAAAAATTTGGTGTGCATTATACAATGATACAATGCTTTCCTGGTTGCTAAATTTTGAAAAATCCATTTCGTAATCGCAAATCTTTATAATACCCACTTCATCATTGACCGCAGTTTAAGGGGCTGTTGTCAACATAAAATGAAAGCAGATAAAGTTCGTTGTGAAGGAGTTGTGTTTCACGGGTTAAGGTAGGTGTGAACAGGATCTTTTTGCACTTCGTAATTGACAGCTTTCATCCAGAAATATGTGCTATAACTTGTTGAGTAATTTGAGACACTAATTAGCCCTTGAGACTTTAATTGACACTTGAGAATGTTAAAATATTCAATCGCACTTCAGTGTATATAGAATTGAGAGTTCAATAGTGTGGTATTAGACCTTCACAGCAACAACAACGTCAAAGTGTTCGAAGGTTTCGACGGATCAGACATCAACGGAGGACTAGTATAGACAACTTCCAGTCACCATCAAGATGACGACAACGGCCCCCATATTGTGGAGAGAATAATCTTAAAAAATTGTTTAAAATATAGTGCTATGCAACCCATGCTCCTGATCGTATAAACCCTCCCTTATTTAAAACAAAAAATACAGCGCTTGAAAAACTCGGGTTAAATGATTGCCCAATGTAAAAATGGCGGCCATTTTCAGTCAGATTGCCAGATTTTTATGCTCCCCATATATATATATATATATATATATATATATATATATATATATATATATATATATATATATATATATATATATATATATATATATATATATATATTTTTATGCTCCCCATATATATATATATATATATATATATATATATATAAGTAAAATGTAATGATCCAGATTGTGAATATTATATAATAAAAGTAAAAACACGTGTCTGGGATTTTAAATATGCGAAACGCGTTGGCTAAATCAATATATATTTAAAATCCCAGACACGTGTTTTTACTTTTATTATATATATATATATATATATATATATTTTTTTTTATATTTATTTATTTATATATATATATATATATATATATATATATATATATATATATATATATATATATATAGTATATATTTATATATATATATATTTATATATATATATATATATATATATATATATCTATATATATATATATATATATATATATATATATATATATATATATATATATATTTATATATATATAGTATAGGGGAGCATATAGTTGCCAGTTTGGGGTGCCTTACTTCCTTACTTCCGTCACACTTTTGTTACAGTTTCTCATAGCGCCTTTAATACTTTACCAATCTCTTCCATATTTGTCATGTAGGTACCTTAATGGACCTCTACCTTTTGATGCGGTTTGAGGTCACTGGGGTCAAGGTCACCGAGGGTTAAAATAGATTTTCGTCACACTTTTGTTACAGTTTCTCATAGCACCTTCAATATTTTACCTATCTCTTACATATTTGGCATGTATGTACCTTGCATGGACCTCTACCTTTTGACGAGGTTTGACGTCACTGGGGTCAAGGTGAAGGTCATGGAGGCTAATAATAGATTTTCCGTCACACTTTTGTTACAGTTTCTCATAGCACCTTCAATATTTTACCGATCTCTTCCATATTTGGCATGTAGGTACCTTCCATGGACCTCTACCTTTTGATGAGGTTTGAGGTCACTGGCGTCAAGGTCACTGAGGCTAAAAATAGATTTTCTGTCACACTTTTGTTACAGTTTCTCATAGCGCCTTTAATATTTTACCGATCTCTTCCGTATTTTGCATGTAGGTACCTCCCATGAACTTCTACCTTTTGATGAGGTTTGACGTCATTAGGGTCAAGGTCACCGAGGCTTATAAATGATTTTCCGTCGCACTTTTGTTACAGTTTCTCATAGCGCCTTCAATGTTTTACCGATCTCTTCCATATTTGGCATGTAGGTACTTTCTATGGACCTCTACCTTTTGATGAGGTTTAACGTCACTGGGGTCAAGGTCAAGTTCACCGAGGCTAATAATAGATTTTCCGTCACACTTTTGTTTCAGTTTCTCATAGCGCCTTCAATGTTTTACCGATCTTTTACATATTTGGCATGTAGGTTCCTTGCATGGACCTTTAGCTTTTGATGAGGTTTGATGTCACTGGGGTCAAGGTCACCGAGGCTAATAATAGATTTTCCATCACACTTTTGTTACAGTTTCTCATAGCGCCTTCAATATTTTACCGATTTCTTACATATTTGGCATGGACATACCTTCCATGGACCTCTACCTTTTGATGAGGTTTGACGTCACTGAGGTCAAGGTCACCAAGGCTAATAATAGATTTTCTGTCACACTTTTTTACAGTTTCTCATAGAGCCTTCAATATTTTACTGATCTCTTCCATATTTGTCATGTAGGTACCTTGCACGGACCTCTACCTTTTGATGAGGTTTGAGGTCACTGGGGTCAAGGTCGCTGAGGCTAATAATAGATTTTCTCAAAGTCACACCTTGGTTACAGTTCCTCATAGCGCCTTCAATATTTGACCGATCTCTTATATATTTGGGATGTAGGTACCTTGAACCTCTACCTTTTTGATGAGGTTTGATGTGACTTGGGTCAAGGTCACCAAAGCTTATAATAGATTTGTCAAGGTCACACTTTTTTCCACACAGTTAAACCATATATCGACAAAGCATCATTGGGAAGCATCCATCAGTTTTACTGATATCCTTCTTTTTCTTTTTTTCTCCGTTTTGGCTTTAAAAATCGCATGCACGTTATACATAGGGGCGCGCTATACCTGGTAAAATACGGTAGATAAAACTTGCAGATTTTAGACAACAGAATATTTAATAATCTAGAGGAATCTGTAAAAGAGACAAACAAGAAGTAAGAAATACTTACATACGCTTAATAATAAGGGAAAGCTCTACTCATATTTACACAAAGTGTAGTGCAGCCTATTAAACATTTTTTGGCAGTTAAGGTTGCGCACCCCTAATGATTTCCCGCGATTTATATTACGATCATTGCCGATCTTCAATGATCGGTTATTTCCGAGAGGTACATTTTTTTTTCAAACTTTGAATTTTGATATATGATTACGTAATTCGTTAAGAATACATTATTTTCACAATAAATATTGACTTTGATCCAAATATCATCTGAAAAATACAATTTCGCGATTTCTTCAAAGATCGAAGAGCCTTTTTACCTGTTCACTTATGAATATCTAATTTAAGCTTGCATTAATGTGAAGTTGTCGTGGCCGAGTGATTAAGGCAATGGACTAGAAATCTTATGGGATCTTCCAGCGTAGGTTTGAATCCTGCCAACGTCGCATACTTTTTGCGACGCGTTTTATTTCCTTTATAAAGTAATTTGATTTAATATAGCATAAAAGCTATGTTTATTGTTAAATATGTAGAAATTTTTATGCACATCAGTCAATTTTTAAAATTAAAACAACGCTATGGCTAAACTGTGTGATTTACTGCTGAAAATACGAATGATGCATGTTGCATTTTTATTTTTATTTCAAAAGGTAAATGGTAAATCTGTCTATTTCTTGGTATTTTTGCTGTATATAGTGTTCCTATAAAAACTAAGTTTAAAATATAACTTAAATAATACTAATTTGAATTTTATGACACTTTGTTTTTAACCGACCCAATTTTTACTTGGCTGAAATCACTTACATTTCATGGCGATCTTCCATATAGATAAAAATTTGTAAAAAATAAACGTCAGTAAAAGAATACTTATTTCATCTTGTTTAAACTTTAAACACCTTTACTGCATCTGTATACACCAACTGCATGCCCATATTTGGAAATTCGAATGAATTATGGAACTTTTATATACCCCGGGGGTGAAAATAATCTGGCTAAAAGCCGAGCGTGGGGGTGGTTTTGAAAAAATTGGTTTATTTTTTCAAAAAGCACAGAAAGCCTACCTACAAATTTTCATGTAGTTCAGTGAAATGATGCTGATTAAGAAAATAATTAATTAGATTATATTTGGATATGTGCCCATTAGGGGTGGGCTACCATCGTCTTTTGAATAGGTCAAACAAAGAAGACAGCGAACAATCGAACAGTGTCATGGGTAAGGATATCATATAGATTTGATCTAAGATAGCTGTATTGAATTGTTATATGCAACATACTTTATAATATACAAAATAAGCAAAATTCAATTCAAAATAAACGAACAAGCGAATACGCATAGATTTGCGTGTTCGTTTATTTAGAATTCCCTTTGCATATTTATTTATCGGGTTTCGAAATATGTGATACCTTATGTCATAGTAATGCTAAGAGTGAGTTGAACAAAACAGACCAAAACAAAACTGAACTTAACCTGATAGAAACGAGTCCAACGTTACGCGAACAACTAACCCAACGAGCATAACTCATTGGCCTTACAATGCGAAACATCCAAAATGTAGAACAAAAGATTCAAATATGAATCCGAATAAAAGAACATCATATTTTTTAAAGATAAGTAATTTACGCTAATATATGGTTTGTTATGTTATTTTAGCAATCCAATACTCAAACACTATAATTGCAAACACAAGAGTAATAATTTTAATGCATATTAGCATAAAACGTAATAGATCATCTAATTCCTTATTCATTTGATCGGACATAAATTAGGTAAACGGTATACTCGATGGAATATGACGTTTAAAATGTGTATAAAAAGGGGTTTCCTTTCTATTATGGTACTTTTAAATGCTGAAATAAATATAGAATTATTTTTACGAAAATTTTGATGCACTTGTGATTCGTAAAAATGTTTTATAAAAAGAATAATATTTTTAATGTTCAAATTTACGATCGCTGGGTTAAATTTCACTCATGAAATAATATGAGAATAAAGATTTAGCGATGACTAAGGGGAAATTGTAGAGGGTAAAAATTACTGGTGTTGAATTTCTGACAAGGTTGGATTCTTCTTTTTTATTACATTTCTTTAAACCCTGTGTTGATTGTATTGTAGACATTGCTGGGGTTTAATGCAAACACTATAATCAATAACTACTGACAATGTACGGAGCGGATCAATGTATGAAGCCTTTAAACAAGTTAAATCGGGCGAAACGGCCATGAAAGGCAGTGGTTAATATTTGCACAGTCGCCATAAAACAATTGGTGATTGACCCACATTAAGTCATTATCTGCTCCAACATGTACAAACCAATTGTACATATCTATAAATGTTGAAATACCTGTTGAAGATATGATCGATACCGTTTGCTATGTACAAATTGTATAAAGTTTAAAGAAATATTTAGGAACAAAATTGTTTAATAATGTTTCTTCACTAATTCAAATTTAAGGACTCTCATCCATCTTTATGCAAACGTCCATTTTTCCGCATAGCTCGCGGGAACGTACAAACACTGATCTTTAGAATGGACTTGACTCACGGCTCGGGGGCTTTGCAACACAAAATTACTCTGGGTTCCGAGAAAATATTGTTTGGTCTGTTTTAGACCATCAGTTTAGCGCGGTGATTGATTGCAAACTCAAGGATTTAGAAAAAAATATTGTACCAAAAAAATAAGACCCATAATTGATAAATTTCCAAATATTCCCATGGGTGATACTGCCACCCCACCCAAAGGAGAAAATGTGCATTTATTTTACCACGATGGTAATGTTAAAACCAATGAGCTTTAAAAAAAATGTCTGTTACAAGAGTGTCTAATGCCAAAGTTATTAAACGACATGTAGAACTTCCATAGACATTTTAATATTAAATGCACCCTCCCGTAAGGTTTTCTTTTTGTACAAACAGTTGAAGGTCCAAAAATGTCGGTTTGAATCGTCAAATTCACGACTGATGTAGTCTCGCCTGAGTGCTTGATTAGGGCTTTGTTGAATCGTTCGGTAGATCAATATTGAAAAATCACCTTCTAACTAAGATATTAATTAGTGATTGTATTGTAACGGTTATCAATAAAGCAATAAACCGTGTAATCGCTGTTGTTTTGTAAAATTGAAGAAAATACTCGTTAACCAAAAACGCAAACAGCAAAAGTTTGCGCTATTGTTACAAAAACCACAAAATAAATATATTTTGAATTTTGAGTTTTTATACAAAACCAGAAAGTTTCACCGGTTTGCGTATTTGCCCACTCCCCGTGATCAGTTATTAATGAAAAGAATTAGCTTTGCATTATTGGCAATAACTGTTGTAGTAAATGTAATAGGCACAAATGCAGTACTTATTTACACTAATTTACACAAAAAATCACCACTATGCAAAATATTCTGACAACAAAAATATATACATTGATCCGTAAAATAACTTCTCCCATAAGCGAAAAAAAAACGTATTACATACGAGTCGCCGCACTTCAGTGCGACGCAAATGAAATGAGACGAGAAATAACACTGAAAATACTACCGCATCCATAAGGTAATCACTGTTTTGTAATCATCCTCATGTAAATTTCACCAGGCAAGTATAAATCATGAATTAAAATTGTAAAATTTGGTTATGGATGGATTTATACTTGCCTGATCAAGTTGCCCCCACTTGTAATATGTTGGTGTTATAATATTACTGCAGAAATAAAACTCACGTATACAGGTGGAAAGTACTCGCTTTCGTGATGATTACTGTTTCTTAACCAAGATATAATCCTTATGTACATTTCATCAGGCAAAGTATAAATCAATTCATAAAATAAAAATTTTCTACAAAATTGTAAATTTCTAGCTTTATATAGATAGGAATATATCAATGAGGCTCCTGATATTTATGTTATTATAATATTGTATCAAATTTGAATTAAAGCATAAGTAGCCGTTTGTTTCATTTTTTTATTTGTATTAAAGTGTTTTTAATTGTAACAGCACTTGGTCATTCAACGTTTTTAATATTACTAGATGGGCATTATAAGAAGGTTCGAATCTAATAGGTCGGTACTCTGTCTAAATTTATTATATTAGCATTGTCTGGGTGTATCACTATGTTGGAAAATGTTTCTTTCTAAGGAAAAAACCCACAAAATATGAACCACTACTCTATACTAAAACAGAATGCGAACTTACCTGTGAGTGTATTCAGATATTTTTGAATTAACACTTTCAACATAAGCTTGTGGTTGTCACTTATATTCAAATGCCTTTAATTTAATGTTCAAGACTTCTACACAAAGTCCTATTTGAAAGTTATGGACAATTTTCACGCTGAGTAGAGCTATTTAAAACCTTCCATTGTTTTTAACAATTGCATTCATAAATGGTTCAAACTATGGGGTTCTCAAATTACTGCTGATACATCAATATGGATTTTCAGAAAATAAACAGAGCGCTTAACTTTTGTATGCACTCTGAGGTAACAACCTCAACTCTTTACCAAACTTCATGTGCAATGCCTTCATGTTCAGGTTCAGAAATGTTGACTTCTTTGGCTCCAAGAAATGAAGTAGCCTTAAAGAATACTTATTTGTTGAAAAGGGCTTGCCTACTCATTGATTATTTTTTAAATATCTTGGCCATAGTGATTTTTTGGTTGTAACATTATAATAATTGGGGCTAGGCATCTGATGGTTGGGGTGGTTCATATTTGGATGTGGGAGGGGTAAAGGTGAATTATCACTATAACTAGAGAAGAAAGATTAATGCTTGTAGAACTCTGGAATGGATTATTCAAAAAATATTTTTTGAGATTCTATAATGAATTTTTATGCCCCGGGATCGAAAGAACGGGGGTATATTGTTTTTGGCCTGTCTGTCTGTCATTGTGTCATTGTATTTGTGTGTCCCAAAACTTTAACCTTGGTTAAAGTTTGATAACTTTTGCATTATTGGAGATAGCAACTTCATATTTGGCATGCATGTGTATCTCACAGAGCTGCACATTTTGAGTGGTAAAAAGTCAAGGTCAAGGTCATCCTTCAAGATCAAAGGTCAAATATCATTGTATTTTTTCTTTCCTAAAACTTAAACCTTCTTTAAAGTTTGGTCATAACTTTTTTAATATTGAAGATAGTAACTTGATATTGTGCATGCATGTGTATATCATGGAGCTGCACGCTTGAGTGGTGAAAGGTCAAGGTCATCCTTCAAGGTCAAAGGTCAAATTTATGGCTTCAAAGGGGCGCAAGAGGGGGCATTGTGTTTCTGACAAACACATCTATTGTTTTTATATGAAGACTCCATTTTGTATTGCATTTTTGGGAAAGTGGAATAAATATTATAACTTTTATAAATCAAAGTGCTGAAGGCGCTGATTTTGTTTGCTCTTTGAACGTTTTTAATTTTACTTACAGTCACAGGTCATGAAGTTCGACTGTTTAATGTAGGCCAATGGAACGGCCATGAAAAATGCAGGCACCAATTCAATTTACTTAAATTAATTGTCTACAGTGTTGAGATTTTGAAAACAAAAAAACATAAAGGAGGAAAATGCTATTGATTAACAATCTCTCATAACTATTCCTCCATTACCATTGGTAATGGGGGCTAGGTAGGAGTCACTTTGTCGGTCAGTCTGTCGGTCTGTCTGTCCCAAAAATTTCATCCGATCTTCACCAAACTTGGTCAGAAGTTGTATCTAGATGATGTCTAGGTCAAGTTTGAATATGGGTCATGCTTGGTCAAAAACTAGGTGACAAGGTCACTTAGTGCGTTTTAAACTGAAAGTTTATCCAGACCATAACTATGTCATTTATCATTAGATTTTAAAATGACTTGGTACGTTTGTTCACCATCATGGGACGGTGTGTCATGCGAAAAAAATATCTCCAAGGTCAAGGTCACACTAAGAGTTGCCCATAAATGAGCTTGTCCGGGCCATAACTTACTTGTCATTTATAGTGAGACTTAAAAATTATTTGGCACATTAGTTCACCATCATTGGATGGTGTGTCATGCACAAGAATTACGTCAATATCTCCAAGGTCAAGGTCACACTTTGAGTTCAAAGGTCGAAAATGGCCATAAATGAGCTTGTCCGGGCCATATCTATGTAGTTCATTGTGAGATTTTCAAATATCATTTGGCACATTAGTTCACCATACTTGGATGGTGTGTCATGTGAAAGAATTACGCCAATATCTCCAAGGTCAAGGTCACACTTTGAGTTCAAATGTAAAAAAATACCATAAATGAGCTTATCCGGGCCATAACTATGCTATTCATTGTGAGATTTTAAAATCATTTAGCACATTTGTTCACCATAATTGGACCGTGTGCCATGCGAAAGAATTACATTGATATCTGCAAGGTCAACTTAGAGTTCAAAGGTTAAAAATGGCCATAAATGATCATGTCCGGGCCATAACTATTTCATTCATTGTGAGATTTTAAAATTACTTGATACATATGTTCACAATCATTGGATGATGTGTCACGGAAAAGAATTACGTGGATATCTCCAAGGTCAAGGTCACACTTTGAGTTCAAAGGTCAAAAATGGCCATAAATGATCTTGTCCGGGCCATAACTATGTCATTCATTGTGAAATTTTAAACTTACTCAGTACATTTGTTCATAATCATTGGACGGTGTGTCATGCGAAACAATTAATTGATATCTCCAAGGTCAAGGTCACACTTGGAGTTCAAAAGTTAAAAAAAGCCATAAATGAGCTTGTCCAGGCCTTAACTATGTCATTCATTCTAAGATTTTAAAATGACTTTGTACATTTATTTTGTTTACAGTCATTGGATGGTGTGTCATAGGGCAAAGAATTCAAAAGTTCAAAGGTCAAAATGGCCATAAATGAGAATGGCATAATAATTTTTTTAATCGCCTAATTAGCTTCTCTTGTTTTGTGAAGACAGCATGCAAACTATTTTGTGTCAATGCAGCATGTGGGGGTATACGTCACGTCTGTGACAAAGCTCTAGTTTTATACAGGATTCAAACTCAACTTTATGATTACAAAGATGAAGAAAGGAAATTCAACTAATATCCTAGTTGGTGGTAAGGAAAAGTCTGTGAGTCTTTCAAAGAACGAACCACAACACAAATCTAATAATAAATGTATTAGTATCAATTTATGAAATTCTTTTTATGGCCTCTCTAGACGCCACAAGCCGTCGACCGTAACTCCAGAACGGTTTCCATTAATTAGCACGTTGAGCTTACTGTGTACTTCTTTCCTGGGACCTTTCCATTATCTTCACAGGGCCAACCCCTAAAAATCCTGGCCTATATCTCTGCCAAAGGTCCGCCCTGTCTGTCTTCTACCCTGCCACCTCAGCTGCTCCCGTGTCCCTTGAAACCACTATTCACCTACGGACACTTACCAATCCGCTTGGTAATCCTTCCAAGTTCTGGGAGTCTGCAAAGTCAGCAGGAGAGGACGTGCGCGTCGAGGGATGACGGTACTCGCTGATTAACAGAGCAGCCCGCAGAAGTTCCTTTATCTCACCCTCCTAATACAATGTAGTGAAATCACAATCCTCTGCGCGACCATTACCTTTCAGCTTGGTGATTCTTCAGAGTCTTAAAGAAAGTCTGCTGCGGGGGGTGGGGGGGGGATGGGGGGCTCTCGCCCCGGTTGCGACATATACGCTCCAATTGCTGCCCAAGATTTTTAAAACTGGGGAATACTATTACTTACATGCATAGAGGTACCCTGATTTTTTTTGACAATCATCATTTTCTTTTACATTTTCAACTTTAATTGGCAGCTGACAGATTCAATCGACATTGGTGATTTTGTCGATGGTAAACGCTAAAATATAATATCCTGACTTTGAAATAAAGTTAGAAAAATATGTTTTAAATAACTTAATTAAACAAAAAGGTTTAAATTGTTTTTGTTGTTTTTGTCGCTTGCTAGTCGCATATTCACCGCATGAACTGTGTGGTATTAATTGTATATGTATTCAAACCACACGTAAAAGTTTGTAAAAATAATACTGCAGGAGGATACATCATTTGTGTCCTTACATTCCTTAATATGAGTTTCTTATTTTACCATCAAAATATATGGTATTCTAATATTTGATTAACACACACAGTTTTCTTTCGACACATTCAAATCATACTTTTAGAGCCACTTCATGCATGGGTCTTATGGCTCATTGGCTAGCCTAGCTAAAGCCCTGTCTGCGCAGTTGCATAGTCTGGTCAGGAAATGCACTGTGCGCTTTCAATCACACAAGGTTTATTGGTCTCATTAGATATCTCCTGACCTACTGCAAGATGCATATGCTAGACCAAAGCTATGCTAGCAGCATATGGCATAAGACCCATTTTTGTATGATGCGGGTCTAATATAGAAATTTGTTTTTTTCTTATACATGGAACATCTTAGCACAATACTTTTCAACAGAAACTTTTAGTCAAACTGTGTAATTAATAGCAAACTGGCAAATGTTGGCAGCCAATTCCGTCTTTTATTAACGATTTCCATAACTGACTTAAAAAGTACAGCATGTGGTTAGAAATGAAATAATTTGTGCTTATCATGACACTATGTGTTTTCAGTAGTTTTTGTTTCCTTGTATTGAAAGCAATATTGTGTTATCAACATTTATCAAAAGTCCATTATGTCTTCCTCTGACAATTTGGTGACCAAGTAACGAGTCCAAATGCGAAGTATTTATAGTAAACAAATCAAAGACACAATAATATAAAAAAAATGATTAAAGAACCAGTTTTGTTTTTTCTGTTGAGTTTTATCAAATATGGATTAAAAAATTATGTTTATCAAAAAAAAAATCCCAATTAACTATGTTTTACTGATCATTATGAAACAATAATAAAACGGAATTTATACGCATATTAAAATATAAAAAAAAATTCGCGAATGCATCTATTGGCTGACCTGCCCATGTGACCTTTAAGGAGAGCTGTGTTGCGCCATTATACCGTAATACACAGTGGACTATTTTCATCAGGCAAATTATTGATGTAAAGTTTACTCTGCCACGAATTCTTTCTCTACGTGGCGGGAAATAATGACCTACTTTTAACTACTTAAAATATACCTCTGCGCACTATTTCTTGAGATGTCTTGATTTTTTAGTTATTTGGTGAACAGTAGTGATCTGCATACTGATTATTACAACCACATCATTTATAACCTAAGTTTATCTTGCGAACAACTAAATTTAGAAAATGAAAAGGTCCAAAATTTTAAGTTCCCGTTTGAAAACTAAGAAAAACAAATACAAAATTTGACAAAACTTGGTTTCATATTATATTAAAGTTTTTGACTTTTCAATGCACTGACAATTTTTTAAACAACTTGGCACAAATGTAATATAAATGAGTCTGAAAGTAGTGAGCAAGAACCATATTCCCGGCTACCTTCAAGGTCAAAGTTAATTGTCCTTAATTTAACAGAATTATGCCCCTGTTTGAAAAACAGCCATCAAACTTGATCTTCTATTGGGCAAGGTTGTGATGGCAGAGATATCAAACTTTTTTAAGTTAAGTTGATTTTACCAGTTAATATTCATTTGTCGACTGTGGTGTGGTGTAAGATATTGGTGTCCCTTAAACAGCAGACTGTTTTTCTGAGAATGTAACCAAAGGATATATTTTGCCCAACACCCAATTATTTTCAAAGAAGAGTTTTTATGCCCCCAGAACATAGGTTATGGGGGCATATTAAAATCGCACCGTCCGTCAGTCAGTCAGTCAGTCAGTCAGTCAGTCAGTCAGTTAGTTAGTTAGTCCGTCGGGATTAGTTTCCGCTCAATAAGTCAAGCAATTGTCATCAGATCTTCACGAAACTTCATGACAATGTGTAAGGCAATAACATCTAGGTCAAGTTTTATAATCGGCCAAATTGACCTAGACACTCTTGAGTTATGGCCCATGAATTATCGTATCATTGGGGGTTTTCTTGTTTCCGCTCAATAACTCGAGCAATTGTCATCAGATCTTTACCAAACTTCATGAAAATGTGTAAGGCAATAACATCTAGGTCAAGTTCTATAATCAGCCAAATTGAATTAATCACTCCTGAGTTACGGCCCTTGAATCATCGAAAAATTGTGTTTGTTCTTGTTGTTGCTCAATTACTCGAGCAATTGTCATCAGATCTTCACCAAACTTCATGAAAATGTGTGAGGCAATAACATCTAGGTCTAGTTCGATAATCGGCCAAATTGACCCAGACACTCTTGAGTTACGGCCCTTGAATTATTGTTAAATTGGTTTTTTTCATGTTTCCGCTCAATAACTCACGCAATTGTCATCAAATCATGAAAATGTGTAAGGCAATAACATCTAGGTCAAGTTTGATAATCAGCCAAATTTACCCAGACACTCCTGAGTTATGGCCCTTGAATCATCGAAAAATTGTGTTTTTTTCTGGTTAAAGTTTTCTTACTACCACAAATATTTCTATGTCCTTTGACATATTGCTTTTATATATTGCATACTTGTTTACCAACATGACGACAACCTATAAACAAGAGCAGACTACTGAATCAAGCATTTTGACAGAATTATGGCCCCTTTTATACTAAGATAATTGAACATTTTGCTTAAATTTCCATAACTTCTTTATTTATGATCAGATTTTAATAATACTTTGACAAAACAACACTTACCTGAGTACCACAATGGATTCCACCCAAACAATACCTCACGCCCCAAGCCAGAATCCCTGCCCCCCCCCCCCACCCCCCCCCAATTTTTTTTATTTTTTTATTTTTTGAAAGATCGTCTAATAAATGACCACACCCTACATTATACCCCACTCTCCCCCCTCTCCCCCACACAATTTTTTTCCTTTTTTTATTTTTACGTTGCAACGTCATGTCAGCAAAATAACAAAATGCGATTGGTCAATCGAACAAAAAAAGCCCATGCAAACGCTTTAAAAAGTATATTTAACACGTGAAAGATAAAAATATTCGTAATGGTTATATGACATCAGCAACAGGGTATGGCATTCGATAACAAAATATTCGTAATGGTTATATATGACATTGGAAACAGGGTATGGCATGTGATAAAGTACTTTCTTGTTGCGCTGATAAAAATGTATACAGTCTTCAATCGTAAGCAATGGACTGAGTCAGCCAAATATTATTTATCTGTATAAAGAAAACAGTTGATCCACCAATAAATTTCACACTACAATAATCGAACGATCAAATGCAATTAATGTTATCCATAATAATTCTTATAACAAAATCAGCACATATATGGGTCACTGATTTATGGTTGTTGTAAGTTGATTTAGCAAGCTTGGTGGACCAACTGCTCAAAACTAAAAAAATACAAATGTGAAGATTGACACGTCCATTTATTTAGGATCTAGATTTTGTTGTTGTTGATAACATTTCATTATTTATATTTACTACAATTCATCTTCAACAATTAGTTGACGACAAGTTTTGAAAATTCCATAATTATCTCTAGAAATATCCAAAAGGTTTCATGATTTTTCACGATCTGTACGCAACTTTGAGTCATAATATCGGCAACCTTAGCACTTGTATTTCTGTGCACAACTATGCACAACATCGAATAACAAGAGAGCCATAATGGCCATCAAGAGCTCACCTGAGGTCAAGCTACATCAATGTCAAAGTCTTCACAAAACAACCTAGTTTTTGACCCCATTTTGGCCCAGCTTCAAACATGGCCCTGTCAAGACAAACATGCTGGCAAAATGCCATCAAGATTTGATTACAAAATGTGGAATCTAGAGTGGCAACGCATTTTTTCTAAGATTTGACATTGTTCTGAGATTATTGTCGAGATAAACATTCTGACAAGGTTAAATCCATATAGATTTGGCCTCTTTAGAGTGATACCAAGATTGTAATGAGATTTGACCAAGTAACCAAGTTACAGGATGAATATGATTATTTCTAATTCTGCCTCGACATTGTCATGATAAACATTCTCATAAAATTTTTAATCAAGATTGAGTCATAATGTGGCCTCAATAATGTTGACAAGCACACGCTTAGATTTAGCCTGGTGAACTAATTTTTGTTTTGGATGCACATGGCCAAGACTCAAAGTCAGCATAGATATTGTTAAGATGACCAAGTTTTGTAAAGATTGGGTAATTTATGTTGCCCCTAGAGTGATAACCAGGTTTTTACAAGATCTGACCTGGTGAGTTTGTTCATCCACATTTAAACTTGGATTCGATATTGCATTGATTAACCATCTGACCAAGTTGCAAGACGACTGTGTCATAAATGTGGCTTTTAGAACGGAAACAAGGTGTTCTATGATATGACCTGGTAACCTACTTATTGGCCGTACATGCCCAATATCTGCATATAGTGCCATAACAAGCTTCAAGAAAACGTCAAGAGACAATTGACATAGGGTGACCACAAAAGCTCACCATAAGCACTTGTTGCTCAGGTGAGCTAACAGAAAATAAAAGGCAGCACTAGGTACATCCAGATGTATAGCATCTGTTTTCAGGGATCTAATTGAATCATTCCAGCAACGTTTTGAGATCGTCTTCATAGATAGCGATCACGAACATGATTCCGCCTCCAAGAAACATGCCCAGGAACTGCAACAGCAGGTTGAAGAATGGGTTCTCACCCTTCTTATTTTCAACTGACGACACCTCGGGAAGCTGGGAAGTAGAGAGCATTGAATTGTAAGAGCTGTGCACGAACAGCGCGTTCGACTATTTTTTTTTTCATTTAGTAGTGTAGTAATTACAAAGTATATGTAAACTAATACGTGAACTACAATAAAATAAAACATGAAATTTGACCATTCAAAGGAATAATCAATAAGATTTTCACAATTTTACCAATTATTTAGTTCAAATTTATTCAGCATAAACAATTTTTCATGCACCAAATCAGCCAAAACGTCATGCAATGCGACAAGGTCTAATTATCAGACTGGACAGCTACACTTAAGTGAATGAATGTGTTGACTGGACAAAAGCTTCGCTGGCCGCTTATGCGAAAAGACCCATATTTTCATACCACAGCTTAATAAACTGATTGCATTAATTTTACATATAAATCTAACAAAATCAAACTTTCATAGGATTAAATTTTAACTTGAGATGGAAACTGAGAACTTCCATGAGCACTGTATACATCTACACATCAAATGCAAGAAAATGGAATAAATCCCTGCAATCTTCAAGAATTGTCAATCAGTATTTTTTAATTCAATATGGGACTGTTATTCAGTCCCATTCCAAATGTATAATATATGTTTTAACAACTGACACACTAAAATAAAAATGTAAGATTTCCAAAAAGACAAAAACTAGTTGTGCTTTTTTTTGTAAATAAAATACACATTCAAATTTAGTTAATCGCCTTATGAAGCTCTTATATGGTTTAACCTAAGTTAAATATACTATTGAAACAACATATGCTCAATTGTATTGTTTTTGTTAGCCAATAATTAAAAACACCAATATCACAATTTATGTCAGAAAAACAAGTTTTTCCCATCCAAAAGGCCAAGGCCCCAATCAATGAATTGTGAAAAATTCATTTCCCCGTACCATGTCAACAAGGGAAATGTAGAGGAACATTCCAGCGACCACAGTGAAGATCCACATACTAGCACCCTCTATGTTGCCTATGGCGACCCCTACCACCATGCCGATGAAGCACAAGATGGACGACACACAGTTGTAGAACACAGCCTGCTTCACTGACATGCCTGCACGCAGCAGCATGGCAAAGTCTCCTGAAATAACATCGGGTTCTAATTGAAATGTATCAGTTTCATAGCTTGTTTACAGTGACATCAAGTCACTCAATGACAAAGACATACAAAATCATTTTATTAATTTTTGGGAATGTTGGTCTGTATTTCAATTTGCTGGTAAAATCTATGCAATCAATAGACAGGATTCCTTTATTCCGTCTTTAAGACATTACTTTTTTAATGACATAATGTTAACAGTACTACTTCTAAGATTGCGTCACACACTGACCAGTGAAATTATCACAGAACATAGTTTATATATTGCCTACCAATCTCATGCGGCAGCTCATGACAGAACACGGCTATGGTGGTACTGAAGCCTCCAGCAATGCTGCTGGCAAAGGCGGCACCGATAGCAAGACCGTCGCAGAAATTGTGGACGCCATCGCCCATAATCACCATCATGGCCACTGCTGTCACCGATGTAGGAATACCTGTAATGTCATATTAGTTTTGAAGTGTAATTAATTCAAATATGATGGTGAGTGATGGTGAGTACTAGTTACATATGAAGTAAAAAAAATATTCTTACATTCGGCCGAAAATCTTGATTTTTTTTTCAAACAATTGAATACATTTTACACAATAATGCCTTAACTGCAGAAAAATGTGTATAGCCCGCGCCCATGTGTAACACACACACCTTAAAAAAACACCAAAACTGAGAAACAATATTTCAAGCAACGGCAATTAGCATTTCAAACTATTGTATAAAAAGTACAATGCGCACCAACTCTTCAGAATGAAACTTGGAGATTAAAAAAATGCCGGTAATAAACAGTTTTACACGGTAATCTAAATACAAACCATTAGCAACATGCGAGTGCCCATGTCCGTCGGAATGTTTGTAAGCGTCGTTTCCGTCGTGGATGATTGTCGCATTCTCGTCGCCATCCACGTTGGTCTCTCTCTCCGTGAGGTTGTGCTCTGTAACCGTGTGCTCATGGGTGACCGACGGTGAGTTCTCGAAGCTGATCCGACAGTGTTCACTGTCGGCGTCGTCTTTGTAGCCTTGTAGCGCCGGGGAAAGAGAAAACAAACATTCAAATGACCCGTGTTATTATAAAACTGGGCTAAATACACGTGCGTCAAGTGTCATTCTGCCTGTGGAAGTCCGCACAGACTTATCAGTGAAAAACAGTTGTGCCTTTAACTTGTTTTTTATTAAGAAGATATTATCTATCAAGGTTTCTTATAGGAATTTAGTTGTTATTTTAAAATCAATCTAATCCACTTGGCATGATTAAGCATGAAGTATTCATTCAGCTTACCAACATTTTAATTTAATATAAATTGGTTGAAAAGTGTTATACTGACCCATTTATTAAAAATCTATCACTAACTGTACAATTGTGTTAATGTTATTTTTTAACATGACTTGCCTTCTTCCCACGCTTTATGTACACTTGTGGTACTTTAATATTGTATAATGAATAATTAAGTATGAAATTATTTATGTAATTAGTATGTTAAAAATGCACAATGGATGCCAAAGCGTTTTTTTTAACATAAGTTTACAGCTTAATGTGAACTTGACTTCAGTGCTCTGGTCTCAGATCATGCCTAGGCTGTAGAATGCGCAAAACTGGCACTCAATCTCTGAAGTTTCACCGACATTTTTGAGCTTGGGGAAATGATTCCTTCACATGACATACTGTCCTTACTTGTTTAAGATGTGTGGAAAGTTATTCAACATGAGAACAAATAAGGTTAACATTCCAGAATGCTGTATTTTGCCAACAAATGAACTTTGACGTCCTAGTGTGATCTTGACCTTAGAACAAAATATTGTCTACTAGTGTATGCAAACATTTGGCTTTGACTTTTAAGACATTTACCTTTGAGTTAGTGACACTTGTCTTTTCCGAAACATTCCTTCTCTTAATGTTGAACATTAGTGGTAAGTTATTTTATAATTGAAATATGAATGGCGATTTTACAGTCCATACAAGCGTGGACACATAACAGTGGGTATTAACACTCAACCACTGTGATATATGCATTGAGCTTCCATGAAGCATGTTTACCATGAAAAACATTTTGAAGGAGACATTACTCAAAATTGAGTACGTAAAATCTTCGTAAAATAAAATCTGATACAAATGCCTATGGAATATGAATGTATCATTTGCATTTGTACAACGCAATTTGATAACCGTTTGTCAGGTACAAGTCAACAGACATGAATCAGCTTGATCACGTGCTTATATATGTTGTAGACTATGTATAGCATCTGTTAAAAAATAAAGGCAAGATACGGTGGCAACGCATTGTACAAATTCGATGTAAACTAGCTATATTATGTGAATATTAAGGGTAAACAGATGCCGATTGTACAAGTTAAAGGTAAAGCAGCCGTGTTATGCACAACGTCAGGTAAAGGCGGGTTAATTGGTATTGTATAAGTTCAGGTTAACGCAGATGTGTATTGTTCCCATTCAGTATAAAGTAGCTGTATATTGTAATGAAAATACAAGTCCAACATTACATTAAATCAGACAACGCATAATTTTACAAAATGTTTTTTTTTTCAATCGTATTGCAGTTTTTCTTTGCATTTTTCAATACATAACAATACAGGTTTTACGCAGAATTCCCACGTGGATTCTGTGGCCCTGCTCATCATAAAATACAAGCAAAGTATTGGTTTCCCGCACACGATATCTGTATATGTTAAAAACTGGACCAGTGTTAAACAGACGTAAGTCCGACCCATGTGTTTCTACGATATTTTGGCATTCAGTATGTTTCCTAATAGACATACTTCACGTTCATCTTGCAGAGGATTCGAGGCAATTATGGACTGGTATGCTGAATCAGTAAATACTGATATATTGGAACTATGTAATTTCTGTAGTCATTTTCAATAAACTGAATAAACTATAGAAAAAAAGAAAGAAGGGTTCAGAGAGTCATAATAAACCATGTTTGCAACTTAATTAAAAAGCAAGGAAACTATGTTAATTATTGTTATTATTTCGTTCTTTGCATTTACCATTTCTATGAAAGTGGTGATAACAACTTACATCTTATTATGTTTATAGTTCGTGCTCTGTTATGGAAGTCGTGGATAAGACTTATGGGTTTCATTTTTATGTCCCGCACCACTTTAATGGGGGACATATTGTTTTTGCCCTGTCTATTGGTTGGTTGGTTTGTTTGCTCCAACTTTAGTATTCTGCCATAAGTTTTGGAATATTGAAGATAGCAACTTTATATTTGGCATGCATGTGTATCTCATGGAGCTGCACATTTTGAGTGGTTAAAGGTCAAGGTCATTCTTCAAGGTCAATGGTTAAATATGTAGCTTCAAAGCGGCGCAGTAGGGGACATAGTGTTTCTGACAAACACATATCTTGTTTGGTTTATTTCTAATCGGAATAATGCCTTTTACCAAATGTTTGATATTCTCCGAAAACGGTATGTTAAAAACAGTTACAAGTCTTGTCAACAAAATCTTGTCTAGGTAATTTCAGACCCTTTGAAAGCAGGATTATTGTTTTTCGCATATAACATGGGTTTAACAAACAATTATATACAAGGACCTAGCTAACTACATACTATGATATAAAATCATTGAAAAAAATCAATGGCAAATATTTACAGTGTAACCCACAAAATTCAATTGATGTTAAAGTGTTATCAATCAAATCCGAAAAACAATAGGGTTGCAATAAACTCATACTTCCCATACCAAGAACCTATGAATACTCAAAACAATATTAACATTTACCAAGACTTACATGTATTGTTATTTGGTGAGTTTAGGCTTAAACACAACAAGGCTGGCAACAT
The DNA here is from genome assembly GCF_020536995.1 of Dreissena polymorpha. Lineage (NCBI taxonomy): Eukaryota > Metazoa > Mollusca > Bivalvia > Myida > Dreissenidae > Dreissena > Dreissena polymorpha. Next base: position 4,637,264 of record NC_068359.1, on the reverse strand, counting down.
CTTTCAACTTCTCTACAAAATGTTCATCTTAATGATTAAACTTTCTTTAAATTGCAATATAATATGGTCATTTTGAGTTTGCTTAGTGACTAATCAAATAAGGATTTGAGCAAATAGCAAAATCTTCTTTGTAACATTTTGGATGAGATAGTATAGACCAGTTGAAGAACAGTAAACTATCCCACAAAAAGATTTTCCCAGCAATAACAATGTTTATTAAACACAGGATATATGCTCTGTAATAAATGTGTACAAGCTACCTGATTGGCTTATTAAGTAAATCTTTGGATCACCATCTACATGTAAAAAGAATAAAAGTGAAACTGATGGATGCACGTCTATGTTGCCCTTTTAAAATGTCAACCAAATCCCAATTAATTAATTTAATGACGGATAACCAAATATGCTTGCCCGTTTTGGACAGCATAAAAGCATAAAAGCAATATGAAAGCATTTGTGCAGCATAAGATCAAAACAAAAGCACTTGTTTGTTAATATACTACCATGTTGACAAGATATCGTCGCTGTCGTTCTCAAACCTCGTAGCTCCAAAATTTTCAAAATATTGTTTTCGTCTTTTCCAAATATATTAAGTCTGGCGCGTGTTTTGTGCTATATCTCGTAGATCTACGCCAATCAGAGCCCTTGAAAAAAACCACGTGACGAAATGTTGTAGAATGATTGTTGGCTTTTTTCCCGGCGAAAAGTCGTAGCGACGCCATTTCACCTATACAGTCCTACGAAGTTATTCCCAGAACGGCTAGATTTTTGCCATCGCTTATCAGCAGAACTAATCAGTGTTAACTGTTCTGTGGTCATAAAGCATACTCCCCTGTCAGGCTGACCACAGCCTGCTTGGCGAAAATAAATAAACCCAGGTGTTATCTCTGGCCAGATCTAATTCTGCTGCACATGTTTCGGAGGGTTATCGACCAGTGTAATAAGCAGTTGTGCCAAATATTAATTGCCAAAAAAATAAAATAAATGGATATGTATAAAACGGGTAAGCTTGAAATTTGTTAGTAAAATAATTTTATGTTCACCTTTGTTAGATTTTAAATTTAACATGTAACAAGCGTCGAACATGTATTATGAAATGATTGAAATTTAAACTAATAGAACTTATATGATTTTAAAAGATAGTTTTCTTTACTCTTTCAGAATCTTTTTTGCTGAGAAGGGACCTCCTTTGAACGGAACATACTATAGCAACGGAAAGTGTCGTCCCTGATTAGCCTATGCGGAGTGCAAGGCTAATCTGGGACGACACTTTAACCAAATGCATTAAACCCCGTTTTCCCAGAGCGCGGCTCAGATGAAATTAAAGAGCTTTTTGATATTTAACCACATTCTCTTGGGTCGAGGATAGGAATACACTGAAGCTTTGAAATCAACTTAATATTAACTAGAAATGGCGCGGCAGATGCCGACGCGTATCCCCACATCGCCCGTGTTGAAAGAAGAGATGTTCAGTATAAAAGTGACGTCACGCCAATTGGTGAATAAATGAAGAAGTTATGTTAAAACAAAATTTTGGGCCCCACCCCAACCCCCATTCTCCTCCATCTCTTCCTACACTATTAGCACTAGAACCTTGAAACTTACACACATGGTAGCTATGAGCAAATGTGCGACGGTGCACTATTTGGAATTTTGATCTGACCCCTGGGTCAAAAGTTGTTATCATGTGCGTCGCATGTTGTAAGTAAACCGAGTATTTTTACCCATTTTACCCATTTATTTACCCATAACTTTTAACCCAGGGGTCAGATCAAAATTTCGTCACCGTCACCGTCGCACATATGCTCATTATTATCAAGTTTCAAGGTTCTAGTGTAGGAGAAAATATGGTCCTATCAAAAATAAAGCGGAGATCAATACAATTTCCCCACGCGTTCAAAAACGTTGGGATTATTAAACATTCATAAATACTTGTTAATATTTCATTTAATAACTTTCATGCATGGCTTAAACTCCGAATAAATAAAAATCCGAGATAAAAAGCAAATTTACGCGGAGCTTTAGGGTAGACAAAAACGAGTTGAAATGAAATGAATAAACCGAAAAAGAGAATCTGAATTGATCTATGGCAATCAGAACTGATGTTCAGGTCCCGCTGCGAATTTAATAAACCGTAAGTGTTTAAAATATTAATGAATTCATGTTCGCGTTTTGATTACCAAAGATTGACGAAGCAAGACGTATACATTCAAACAAGGACGTGTGTTTTCAGTCCAAAGGAGTGTTTACTTAGCTTGCGGTTTGGAATTTGCATAAGTAACAATAAACGTTGTTCGAGTTTGTCGATATTTAGCTTTTACATTATGGTCGGTTGAAAATGAAACCAGTTGGAAACTCTGGGGGTGCGCATTTTCTTCCATTCGTCCATCCCATTTCGTAATCACTGTGAAAAAATTCAATTCAGATTTTGTAAATTACTTAGCGGAATTATTCAGCATCATAAGCGGATGTGTCATTCACACTCTAAGGTCAAGGTCACACTTACAGGGAAAAGATCGAATTTGTAATCTCTTGCTTATGATTGCTCAATGGCCGTGTCATTAGAGTCGCGTTCTGAGAAAACTGGGCATAATGCTTGTGCGTAAATTGTCATCCCAGATTAGCCTGTGCAGTCGCACAGGCTAATCAGGGACGACAATTTCCGCTTTTATGGAATTTTTCGTTTACATAGTGTCTCTTCTTGGCGAAAATCCAGTTTAGGCGGAAAGTGTCGTCCCGGATTAGCCTGTGCGGATATCATAGGCTTATCTGGGATTACACTTTTTTACACATATGCATTATGACCAGTTTTCTCAGAACGGAACTCATTATAGGAAAAGGTTCGATATTAATTTGAAGAAAGGAATATTCATAATTATGAGACAATGCGACGCGCCAAGTCCGTACTTCCTATGTCATATTCCTGTACATAGGTATATTGTTGTCCTGCCATTTTAAAAGAATGAAGGGATGAAATAACTTGGCGGAAATTTAAAAGACATGAAGATATCTGTAAATATCACTTGAAACTTGTCTGCTGATTCAAATGCTCCATTGACGGTCTATTAAGGCATGATTATGAAAAGTAAATTTATTGAACACCTATCCAAAAAGGACATACGAAATACTTAAACGTGCATGCACACACTTTCACCGAGGCATTTTCGAAACCTAGGCAACATGTCGAGCCCATTGTCAATACTACCTCTAATAATTTGAGTTGCGTTCTGAGAAAACTGGACAAAATGCATGTGCGTAAAGTGTCGTCCCAGATTAACCTGTGCAGTCTGCACATGCTAATCATGGACGACACTTTCCGCCTAAATTGGATTTTTGCTAAGAAGAGACTACATTTATACGAAAAATGTCATAAAAGCGGAAAGTGTCTTCCCTGATTAGCCCGTGCGGACTTCAAATTGAAAAATGTATAGCACACCATCTCCACATGGTTAATACTGCCGGGAAATGATTTTAAATGGCATTTTCTTACAAATTAACCTGCTATTTTATAAACGGACAAATTTCAAACACTTATAAGTTATATGGACGTTTAGAAACGTATTCAACAAACGTGTTATCTTTTTTTTCAAATATCGATCCGAATGTCGAAATTGCGAATCGTGAATTTCTCTGAGTGATGCAGTTTTTTTAAATACACTCCAATATGTGACTGGCTGACCCCTGATGATTGACCGAGTGCCTGGTTGTAGACCAATTATATATACTGCACCTGGTCATATGATACAGCGACGATCTCGCGGTTATACATTAAGTTTGATGTATCGTATCCAGAATTATTCATTTAAATCATTGCGACCATATGGCCGTTCGCCGTTTTACACCAACCCGTACATAGCTACGATAACAATCTAATAACAAGTGAAAGTACAACTCCCCAACCTTCCCCTTTAAAACTTCTCATTTACAGTGTTTTTCGCAAAACATGATCCAAAGACTAAAAAAATGCCTCCAAAAGCAGAAACAAAATAATATAATTTGCAACAAAAGCAACGCGACTCAAACAGCCAAAAGCCCGTCATAAAGCTATATTATCGTTGCCAAAATTAAAAATAACGGACACGATCAGTATTTGAGCCACTCTTTGTGAAAACGGGTATTCATGCATGTGCGTAAAGTGTCGTCCAAGATTAGACTGTGCAGTCCGCACAGGCTTATCAGGAACAATTCTTTCCGCATAAACTGGTTTTTCGCTACGTAAAGACTTCATTAAAACGAAAAATACAATAAAAGCGAAAAGTGCCGTCCCTGAATAGACTGTGCGCACTGCACAGGCTAATTTGGGACGACACTTTACGCACAGGCGTTAAGCCCCGTTTCACAGAGCGCGGCTAATTTATTGAACGTCTCTGAAACCGGTATTTCCTCCAAATATAGCACATTTTCCTAATCGAACATGTTCTTAAAAAAGTCTTAACTTGAATAGCGAACACCGTCGCTTATGTCCCAATCCACATGTGCAGACGGCGCTATTTGGTGTTAACATTAATGTTTTTTCCATGAAATTTCCTTGCTAGAAAAGTTTGTGTTACAATCATGACAGTACTTAATATACATGTATATAGAAGCTTATCATTCTATCATTATTAATTGACAAGAATTCTATAAAGTTTATGTGGCATACTATTTATGCCATCTCAACTTGTTTATATGGACATTAATAGATGTACATTGAAAAAGTAAGGAATATTCAATTGTTTACTTCTGAATAATGTGATATGTGTAATGGAAAATATCTTCATTATAATTTTATATAACATAATTATAATTATGCTCTGAGATTATTACATACTCTTCGCATTTATATACTTTCCATTACATAGTTTGATTTACATTAATTAATATGTTGTTCAATTTAATAATAAACTATGTACATGTTATGTTCTGTTCATTTTATTTTTATCCATCATTCAAATACAAGCACGATGCTCTTTATTAAAATGTGCTTTAGTTAATTAATATTATCTCGTTGATACCTTTTAAAATGCATTCCCCTGTATTTTTCTACAATCAAATTATTCATTTAATGTGTGAGCGATGTTTAACCCTCTGAATTATCAGCATTCTACAGCAATATCTTGGAATTAGATATGGCCAATAAATACCCTTATGTTATGACTTCTAACAGTGACCAGCGTTTCACACCACCTTGATAATGACCCCTGAACAGTTAAATAGATAAGACCTGATCTTGTGGAATCTATGGAGAAAGGAGTAACCGAGTAGGACAGTAAAGGTACGTCGTTTCGTTTGGACAAATTTGACAAAAACGTTTTTATATTTTTTTTATTTGCAACTACGAGGTTTCCTATAAGGACGAATTGTCGTACCTCATAAAAATGACAAAACTGTGGTGACAAAATATCGTAGCTACCATGTCTGACTGTCAGTATGACTTATCAGTATGACTTCTACGCGTCTACGGCTTATACCGTATTTTGCAGCTTCATTTGTTTTGTAATTTTACAGAATTTCAATTTCTAAAACATCGTTATAAAAAAATGAGACGGTTTTTTCTCTCTCCTGAAAAGTTGGCATTTTGTAGCTACGAGGTTTGAGAACGACAGCGACGATATGGAGTTTAAGTTTCATAGAAGTAGCTGAAGTTTGCACTTTTATGGTCTTATAACCATATACAAGAAATACGAATTTCAAGTGGATTAAGAAAGCTGCCATGAAAGTAGAATACCAAGTATTTTGCTGAACAGCAATTACACTTAATTATGTGTAAAGTATACAATAGAAGACAGATGGCTCATATCAATCAAAATAGAATTCAAACGAATACAAGTGTAAAATGTATAACACGCATGTTAAACTATCAAAACATATACATATAAATTGTATAATGATTTGTACACACCGAATGCATGTAAATATTACAATTGGACAAAAATAAGTCTATTGGCTCATCCCAAACCTGGAAAACGCATCAAGGTATGTGTTTTAGATTTCCTAAGCCTCTATCAAGTTATATGTTATCAAAATATAGAAAAGTCTGTGTGTAGTACACAAGTGACACATTTTACAATACAAAGGCATGCAACAGGGGCCAACTAACCACTTTTGGGTTGAATGCTGATCAACATGGCATCACACATATCTGTGGTGGCCACTCGCTCGCCAACATGTTCCTCATCGTCTTTTGGCACCTTCATATACTCTCTCTTTTGCTTCTGAAATGTGATACTTTTGTATCATATGAAAATGTTACAGGAGTTTTAAAATTTGTTTGTTTGGATTTTTTTAATTGTTTAAGCCATTTTTCATTAATATCAATCACGTCATATGTCCTTTGTAAGCTGTTTTACAAGCAATTAGTATATTTTCTGCCAGTAACTTTCAACTGCCCTACTTGAATCAGAGGTATTGGGACAGTGATTTTTCCCCCCAAATTACACCCTCTCACAGGCAATTGCAAAAAGTAAAAAAGAGATGATTCCCGATGGCAAAAGGTAACATTTAAAGATAACAAAAATCTGACAAAAATTTCCCAAAAATATGCCAAGCTTTTCCAATAATCTCAATAACAGGATAAGTCAGTTTATTACACAGCAATTTTATTCCCTATCACTTTATAATATGAATTTTAGAAATAAATTATATATGCACTTATAAACAATTGTCATACAATTATTTATAATCATATTAATACTGCTTAATTTTTCCCAAAGTCCATGGTTTCTCCCGCTTTTTCTCAATCAATAAGGCACAGGCTGTAAAATATAAAGCGATCAAAAATCACTGGAAGAAAATGGCCACAGAAAATAGTTGATGACCAATCACCAATAAAGTTATATTAACCAGCCGGACATTAAACCAGGCCTCCTCATATTTAGTGTCCAGCCTATTAACTGAGCTAACTGGCCTTGTAAAATATGCTGTGTAATTTCTGCCGTAACTTGTTGAAATTCAAGCATGAATATTCAACAGTCCTCATTGCATGTTAAACAAATCTCTTTGAGTAAGGAAATCTGATGGCTTTAAGCAAAACTTTATTTCTATGCTTATAAACATGCTCGCCTCAAAGTTGTTTATGTATTTAGACACATTCAGGTCGAGTTTTATACTTAAATATTAAGAAGGATGAAAACTAATGGCAAGTTCAGGCCAATACACAAAATGTTTTATTTGGAAAATGGTACAGTATGCATTGTATAGTAACACACACAAGCACATCAACCAACCTTCCGTTTAGTTTCAGTCACAATGGTGAACACCCTTTCAATGATGAAGAAGAAGAAGATGCCCAGCAGTCCACACAGCCCCTTGTAGATGGGGCCCAGGTCATGGGCACGTGACTCAACGTTACCATGGCTACTATGGTCATGGCCTTTTTCACCTTCATGACCACCAGCCATGGCCTGAGATAAAATTGTTTTATCATGAAAATGCCACACATGGCAGAATATCAATGGTATTACCCATTATATCAGCCGTGATCTAAGAAAACTGGGTCAATGCATGTGAATTAAGTGTCATCCCGGATTAGCCTATGCAGTTTATAAGGCTTATCAGGGACAACTCGTTTAGTTTTATGGAATTGTTCGTTGAAAGGAAGCCTCTTACAAAAAAAATATCTAGTCAATTGTAATTTCTGAGTAGCCTTTGCGGACACTTTGAAGACATGAATTTATCCCTGTTTTCCCAGATGACGGCTCATATGTATTGATGGGTACCTTAAATAGCAGGGGTGTTATTTTAAAATCCTTTGTTGCAGGAAAATGCCATACCCGCTCACTGCACTTAATCTAAATGCCTCATTATTTATCATTTTAAAAGTCGTTTAGACATGTTTGACTTATTGTGCAAACTAAAAGGCCATTCATATTCCATACGGTGTATTTTATAAAAATACATCTTTCAAATAATGACAATACGCGACCAAATGTTCAAAATACTGCAAATGTTTTTTTATTCTATAAGTTGACATTCTTTTTATACAAATTTATTATATTTATCTCTTTGTAAATGGGCAGTTAATATGCTATGTTAAAATTAACAGATACCAATACAAGCACTTTACCGAAAAACATGGCTTTTTATAGGAATGGGACCGAATATTCGAATATTCGAAAATCGGCCGAATATTGGAATCCAAAATTCATATTCGATTATTCTATTGTTATGCAAAGACACTGCCAAAAAAGTACATGTACAAAGTCGCAGTTGTGGTTTACATTATAAGTCATTGCTTTGATAACAGCTGCCACCAATGAACGAGGTGATAAATGGCAAACGGGGGTATAAGGAGAGGGACCAATCGTCAATTTTCTCTCAATTCTGAGTAATGCAATATGTACAAATTATTTTCTGAAAATCAGTCAAATATGAAAGTCAATTAATGTGAAACATTAACATTTATTGATAATCATTTAAAAATCTGTGTTTTACAGGTTTTTTAACCTCAGCGGTCAAGTGTATAAATAGTGGTTAATGTTAGCTGTAGTTACTTGATAAGCGCAATTATTTACACGCATATGCTACCGCCATATATTTGTATTTGTATAAACGATGGTTACTCCGTTATAACCTAACCATTGGACTTTGTTAACTTACCACTGTGAAATTACCAGCAACGCAAACCTGAAAATGACGTCATTTTCGCGCAATTTGTAAGACGAACATTGGCCAATATAGCCTTTGACTCTGTCACAAAAGAAATAAGCGAACAACGGGCTTAAACCTTTAGTGACTGAGAGGTGGACGGTTTTAAGAACTTATTGAAAGAAAATCTCCATAAAATCAAAGCAAATAAAAGCGGTTACTTGTTACCTAATGGACACCATGCTCGTTGTACTAAAAAACTTGGTACAATACATTATTTAAAGCCCCATTAACACTAAAAATCAACGAATTTTTCGAAAACTATTTCATAACATAAAGTTTACCCATACAAAATCTGTGTTCCTTAAACCAATAGCCAAAATTCGAACGCTAGATGTGGACTGGTAACATAGATTTAACAAGATACAATTTTACCAGACCACATCTATCGTTTAAGTTTTTGCTATTATAAAAACACAGATTTTTTATGGGTACACTTTATTTTACGAAACTATTTACGAAATTTTCGTTGATTTTGAGTGTTAAGGGGGCTTTGAAAGGATCTGTCTGGTTATGATGTTTACGCATTAAAACGCAAAACTCATTAATTTATCGTGATGATCTAACTATTTTGGTAAATTTACATTAGCGACACGGATTCAATTCACATTGATCGAAGTATGGTGCAACGAAGCAATAAGACGAAACGAACACATACAGTTTAATATATGATGTCACAAGATTTATTATCGAATCCCGGGTAAATACAGTTTCATGCAATAGCAGTGCACGTTTTGCAGCAATAAAACGAAACTTAAATATGCTTTTTACATTATTTCACGAAGTTTATTATCGAATCCCGCCTGTTTAACGTTTTAAGCAATAAAAGTGTGCGTTTGCAACACTGCGTTTTGAAAGATAGATTCTATATTTGAAATATGAAATAAGTATAATACACATAAAATAAATCTTTGGAACGAAAGCACTTGCATTGAACATCAAATTAACTTGAGTTTGTATTTTAGAAGTTTGTATGTATTTAATGTTCAGGCCATAGAGCATTAAATATTGGGGACTTAAAATGATATCTACAATCGTTTCAAGTTACAGAATTAATGAACGTACCATCACTAAAATTATGTTTCAGTTAAAATTTATTTCTCGCATAGTTGATAAGTCTACTTATTGGTTTATTCATTTAGCTTACCGTACCTTATATAGCTTGAATAGCGTTTTTTGTGAACTTATATGAAATTATTCTCGGTTTGATAAATACGGTATAGAATGGCTTTATACATGTTATTAAGAAGAGAGATTATGGTAATTGTTTAGCGCGAAACTTGCACGGGTTTTGTGTTAAAGATTGAGCGCTAAAGCGCACGAGTCTTTCGTGTTGGGGTATAAATGATTTGCAAATCTATTGAGTCGCCAAGAAGAAGTTTTTCGTTGAGAGGACTGATTCTCTGCTAGAAGTGGAATGGTGAGCTGGAACTTCGAGCAAAGGTCAGACTTGATGGCTCTGTTTATTTTAATAACACTGGCAACAACGTTCCGATTTAAATAAACACAGGTTGTGTTCACTGTTAACTTTTTTGAAAGTATATTAAATAACATGCTCAATATTTTTATTTGTGTTGTTGTTTTTGTTTAGTTCCAACTATTCTGATACATCAATTGCTTTGACTATTAGGTAAACTTGAAACTATTTAAGTTCCAAAAAAGGTCGTACAGGTAATGGTCTTGTAGAAGTAAGGCCACATAGTTTGCCACTCCAGGTTGTATTGGTAGTAGAGTTAGATCACTCTCCCTCATGTTTTTACGAACAGCTTGCTTTATATTTGTTGTTTTTTAAGATATAATTCTTGTAAGGTGATATATGTGTCACAAGTTTTTGTATTAGTTCCATACGTATGATTCAACTAACGATTTATTACAATTAACTGCCGTATTTCCTTATAATTCAGCACGATGGTTGTGTGCGATATATGACGTGGTATGATAATGAGCGGATGCAAATTTATGCGTACATATCTTTCAACTATTCAGGTATTCCAGTTGTGAATTTAGAATGTAATATCAACAATGGATATATTACGGAAATTAGATATTCTATTTATATATGAAACAGCTATAGAGACTTGTCTTGCAAACTTTTTCAAAACATGTTAGTGTTTTGCATATATAACATCTCGTTCGCTGGATATTGAAAAAAAAAACAACAGTTTATATGTTATTGTTGTATGCAATAAAAAATCTTTAAGTTGAATTAAAACATTCGAGTTATAATATTTTTCATTATAATTTAAGACGTTATTTTTTCCCTGCAAGGTTGGTGTCAATAATGGTGCATGCATATTATGTGCTAATTATATATTTTGGATATACTGTGGTATACATTTGGTTTGAAAAGAGCGTTGACAGTTAGACTGCTGTTTTACAACTTAGATGAAAGGCAATTATTGGTTTTGTTAAATTTAGTTTCGTCATAGTGAAATGCACTTTTGAATATTAGGTACTGTAATGATAACAAAAGTAAACCTGATTTATTTGCAATGTAAGTCATTTTGTTTTCGTGAATAGTTTTTGTTCTTGTTTGGTGGCCTGTTGGCTTGATGTGTCAAGACATTTTGCTTTTATGGTATTTGGTCGTTTTTTGAATGCCAGTTAACATGTGTAATTTGCTTATGGTTTGGTGAAAGCCAGTTGACCTGATGTGGATAAAACAAGTTGGCGCGTGTAGTTTTTTAACCAAACTTGCTAAAACGTACGTTTACATTTTTGTTTCTATTTTATTTTTGAAGATTGTACTGTTCGAAGGGTATTAAATATATTGGAGAACATTACATGTATTTAATTAAAGGCCATATTGGCTGATGTGAATGAACCGGTTGGCTCGCGTTGTCAGTTTACAGTTTGTTGAAGGCAGATTTTTTCAGATGCGTATTAGCCAGTTTGTTCGCGTGTCAGTTCACCAAAATTCGTCAAAACACATTTTCTTTTGATCGTATAAAACGTTGTGTCTAGTTCTGAATCTATTTCAAATCTCAATGTATAAAAACAACGAACTCACAGTTATGACGTTAACGGAACGTGACGTTCCGCGCAATGGCGCGAAAGCGTCGTAACATGTACAAATTCCCAACATACTCGGGGCCGCAAAATGTGAATAAACATATAGAAATACAATAATATGCACTTAAAATATCGAAGCATTAAACAAATACTTTTATAAATTCAACATTAATATTAAATCAGAGACGTAAATCCATTTTAAACAAAACGTTCTTAGCACGATTATTGTCTTTCGCAACAACATTTATCAGTCAATTTATGACACTGTTACGTCTCCGACCTCCAATGGATATAGTTTGGTAATTGGGCGATTCGTAATTCCCCCGTCAGTCCGAATGTTTGCGGCTCGTACTCGTCCATCGTTGCCTTGGATGAGCGCCTCGACCCTTGCCAATTTCCATCGTGACCGTGGACCTTCATCGTGTACCATGACGATGTCGCCGACTTTAATCGTCTGTTCATTACGCCGGGAAATCCGCTGGTTTTCGCGTAAAGCTGTGAGGTATTCTCTTCTCCATCTGCAGCGGAAATCGTCGATGAGTTTTTGCTGCATTCGCGTTCGTTTGGAAATATTCTCTCTGGTGACGATATTTTGAGAATCCAAATCCACGTCACGGCTGTAGGGTAGCACTGTGATTCGGCGACCGGAAACAAGATGAGAAGGTGTCAGCGGCTGCAAGTCACTCTGCGCGGTACTGATGTAGGTGAGAGGTCGATCATTTATAACAGCTTCTATTTCCGTGATCACAGTCGATAACGTATGGTAGTCAACGGCTTTTATAAATCCACGTTCTCGCTGTTCATTTATAATATCGTCGTATTTCTGGAACATGTACGGGTCTGTTCGTAGACGTTTTGTCATGTACTTCGTACGAGTGACGGCTGCATCGTAATTCGTTGGTAATAGTGGGTTGTCTTTTTTCAATGGCAGTTTAACCCTGTATTGGTTATCCTTGTAATTTATGCAGGTATCCATATATGTTTGAAGTTCTTTCGGACCGGAAGTCACCTCCACTTCCGGCGTGTTGCCTATGGACTCTAATTTCCGAAATCGCGCTATGTCAACGGTGATCAAAGGTGACGTCATAACGTTCAACATATGGTGTATTGTCCCTGCGCTTGTATTTGGCAGCGGGCCAGAAAGAAGATACTCAAGTTTCGACTGTACTGCCGTAGGTCCGTTGCCTCTAACAACGTGATTCTGAACTATCTTCCAGTAAGCATCTGCACCAATCAGCATTGCAATATCAAACGTCTCATGGCCAGTAACTGGGTGTGCTAATTTTAAACCTCGAAGGTACGATAGGGACGTGATGTTTTTCTGCAGGTTCTGAAGCGGGACGGCTATGGTGGACGTAATTAGGACGTCAATCGGGATCCGTTCCTTCCAGTCAGTGATAACGTGCACTGTGGCGGTTTTCATTATCTGCACATTTTGAGATGAATGACCAAATGCTGCCAAGTAGATTGTCTCTGTACCAGTCTCTTTAACATTTAATTCATTCGCAAGTTTCTCTGTGATAAAAGATCTCTGAGCACCTTCATCGAACAAGATATTTGCTTCAATAATACAGTTGTCGGAACTTACTTTGCCAACGGCGGTCTTCAGGAGAACATAAGATCTTGCCTGTGTGGAAGAATGAAGAATTGTATGTGCCCTGAGCGCTGCCTTGGAATGGAGAGGCATCAGGATTCAGGGAAGAGTGCGTATTCCTCTGCTCACAGATGGCGGTATGATGTTTTCGCTGACAGTTGCGACATCTGTTGTGGGATTTACACAATGCTACTTGGTGTGAGTTTGACAGACAGTTGAAACACAATTTCTTCTGTTTAACAATTTGAACCCTGTCGTTGGTTGTCTTGTTACAATTTGTTGCAAAATGTTCTCCATCGCAGAAATGACAGGTCACCTTCCGATGTTTAATGTCTTCGTTTGATCTTGATTGCATGAGTTTTTTCCTCGGACATCTACTTCCGGTATGGAATGACGCAGTCGGCATATGTGCGCCGTAAACCGGAAGTTCCCGTGTGTCGCCTTCTCGCATGATGGCAATCTCTTTCTCGATGGCACATCTTAGGTCGGGAAGCTTCCAGCGATTGGTCCCATGATCACGTGCCATGCTTTGACGTACTGCGGTCGGTAACTTGTCTCTTATGATAGGCACCAACAGATTCCCATACGTCTCTTGACACTCTTCTAGTGATTCTAATCCTCTTATGCTGGTCTCTAGTCTATCATAAAATGCTTGAAGACTATCAGGAGTGTTCTTTGGTGGATCTAATTGGATCAGCGATTGCATCAACGCCTCTACTATCTTTTCTGGCTGTCCGAATCATTGTTTTAGTAGCTCGATAGCTTTCATATAGTTCACGTTTGTTAACTGGAATCCCGCTATACATGAACTCGCTGCCCCATGAACTAATGCACGAAGATATGCAAATTTCTGCACGTCTGATAGTGCCTGGTTTTGGTGTACAGAACATTCGAAACTGTCCCAGAACGTCTGCCACTCTACTATATCCCCGTGGAACGACGGCAGAGATAATTTTGGCAACTTTTGAAACGAAACACTCTGGTTGGTCATCTTCTTCGTGGTAGATACCTGAAGTGTGTGCCGATTCAATTCTGAAAGACCTGGCTGTATTCGTCCAATGCGTAAACAATTTCTTTATCGGGTTCCGGTTGTCCACTGTTGTTTTCGTCTTGTGAAACGTTCGATGTAATTTCTTTTTTGTTTCCGATACGTTTATTCAGATTATCTCTAAGTCTTTGTATCTTTAACTCTAGGTCGAATGAATATGATTTTCCCTCGACAAGTTCCGACGATAAATCTTCGATATCGTTATGGTTGACGATCTTATCGTTGAGGGTTCTCACTTCTTCTGCCTCCTCCATAATCAAGTGAAGTAATCTCTCGTACTCTGATGTCGTTAACTCGGTTGAGTCGAATCTCTCTAATTCTCTGGATATAAGGCGACGATGACCGTCGCGCATCGCAATGAGCTTGTTCAGCTGCATATTTCGACTCTTGACTAGTTTGTCACGGCACCAAAATGTCTTGTGATCGTATAAAAGGAAGACAGCGTTGTGTCTAGTTCTGAATCTATTTCAAATCTCAATGTATAAGAACAACGAACTCACAGTTATGACGTTAACGTAACGTGACGTTCCGCGCAATGGCGCGAAAGCGTCGTAACATGTACAAATTCCCAACACACATGTTGAAATTGCATTTACAAATGTTTACAAAGTTTATTTCTACAGTAGCCGGAAAGTTCGAAGGATAAATAATGAATAGTGTAACATTAAATTAAGAGGGTAGCTCGAAAGGTATGGTTTTTGTTTTGTGTAATGTATGAGAAAATAACTTGTCCAGATTAATAATGATGATTTTATTGATGATGATGTTATTAATGATGGTGATGATGCTGATGTTATTGATGATGAGGATAAGTATTTGACAGTATTTTGTGAAAAGATAATACTACATTTACGAACTTTGAGTGAATGAAATTATTTTAGGTTTGATAAATACGGAATGGTGTTGGTCTTTACAGATTATTTAGAAGAGAACGAGAATACGGTTATGGTTAAGCGCGAAAATTGAAAGAGTTTCTCGTTTTTGCGTTTAATTGAACAAAACCAAGTTACGGTTCAGCAACAGGGATTATTCTCAGAGGGTAAAGGTATTCCTTTTAGAGTCACAGAAATTAAACTTTGCATCAATACAGGTTTTCTTTGAGATTTGTTTGATGGATAAAAATTCCATAATTTGACGAGTTTTCCAGCCGACCGAGTACCTATAGCATTGTTTTTGAGTGTATTAAGGATTTTGTTATTTTCAAATTAGTTGTTCAATTTTTTTTTAAGTGTTCTATTATATATTTTTAGCTCAGGCTATTTCAATGGATCAGTAGCTTAAAGTATGTCTGTGTTGGTGAATTGAAAATAAAACAAATGTCAAGTCGGAAGTTTTTAATTTTAAGCGCAGAAAATACGTGTTGATTGTGAGAACATTAGTAACTTTTGTTTAGTATTTGTGTCTGTGTCTTGTGGTCATTGGACCAATTTGGACCAATTTGTTACGGCATAGTGGCCTGATTTTGAAAGCCAGTTGACGTGTATGGTCAGTTGAACGTTTATTAAAGCCAGTCTATCTGATTTGTGAAAGCCAGTTTGCAGTGCAGTTAACTGGACAGTTCGAATAGTATATTAAGTATTGAAGAACATAAAGGTATGGTTTATGCAGTATGTTATTATTATTACTAGGATTATGATTATGATGTTTTTATTTGTGTTTTAATATTTATCATTAATTTTATAAATATTGTTTTATTATTTCTGTTTTATTCTTTTTTTTATTATATTAGTGGTCAGTTGATAGTTTGTTGATGACCATAGTTGCCTGATGAGTATAAGCCGGTTGGCATGTGTGGTCAGTTGACCGTTTGTGACCGTTTGTGAAGGCCAGAGTATGCCTTATGTTGATAAGCCAGTTGGCTTGTGTTGACCGTACTTTCTTAGAACGCTGTCCAAATGGAATAAACAATCTTTGCAAGTTTATTTTTTGCAGTACAGTAAATGGACAGTTCGAATGGTATATTTAGTATTGGAGAACATAAAGGTATGGTTTATGCAGTATTATTATTAATATTAAGATAATGATTATCATGTTTTTTATTTTTGTTTTAATAATTATCATTTATTTTGTAAATATTGTTTTATTATATCTGTTTTATTCTCTTGTGTATTATCCGAGTGGTCAGTTGACCGTTTGTGAAGGCTAGAGTGTTCCAAATGTTGATTAGCCAGTTGGCTTGTGTTAGGATACCGTACTTTTTTAGAACGCATGTCCACATGAAATAAACAATCTTTGCAAGATTATTTTTTGCAGTGCAGTAACTGGACAGTTCGAATGGTATATTAAGTATTGGAGAACATAAAGGTATGGTTTATGTAGTATGTTAGTATTATTATTAAGATTATAATTTTGAGGCTTTTCATTTTTGTTTTTAAGAGTTATCATTAATTTTGTAAATATTGTTTTATTATATCTGTTTTATTCTCTTGTGTATTATCCGAGTTGTCAGTTGACAGTTTGTGAAGGCAAGAGTGTGCCTGTTGTTGATTAGCCAGTTGGCTTTTGTGGTCATTTGACCGTTTGTAAAGGCCAGAGTGCCAGATGTTGATTAGCCAGTTGGCTTGTGTGGTCATTTGACCGTTTGTGAAGGCCAGGGTGTGCCAGATGTTGATTATCCAGTTGGCTTGTGTGGTCATTTGACCGTTGTTGAAGGTCATAGTGTGCCGATTGTGGATCATATATTTTTTTTGCTTTTACAAATGTTTGTAATTATATCTTTTCAGTTAAATGACAGTTGGAGAGGTATATAACGTGGTGGAGAATATTTAATTTTATTACTTATAATTTGTATTCTCTCTTTGTTTTATTCGAAAGTCCTGTCAAATACAAGCACTCACTCCTATTTGTCTTTGGGTAATTATTTGTATGATAATGATGTTGAAAGGATGATGATGATATGGTTGATAATGATGAAGAGTATTTCATAGTATTTTGAGAATAGAGAATAATACATTTACTCATAACTATGAGTAAAGAAGGTTTAAACGAATATCGGCACACATTGTCTTATCTCGGAACGCCGGGACAATCAACCAAATCGCGGTCCCGTCGAGATCTGGCATATATGTTTTAATTTCGCAATCCATATATCAAATCAATGATCATCTAATCAGAATTAATTTTCTCAAATTTATACCAATTAAATCGTCGTGGTTCTTCATTCCGGAAAAAATAGCGAAACCAAAAGCATGCATATGATCGATGGAAAGTAGTCCAAATCAATTAGAAGTATTGTAATAAATTAGAATTACGGTAATGTGTTTTCTTGAAATATCTTACATCGAATGAAAATAAACAGTATTTATTTAAAAAGAAGAGCATAATAATCAATGATCTGAAACAAATATATATTATCCAACTTTTCAAAGCTGCACATAAGATACGATTTATAGTGGCATTTGTGGCAATCAGGAATAGTAATTTGCTTCGGACGGTCATAGGTTCGTACATTTAAATATAAGGTTTTAAAATCGAATATATTCGAATAATGACAAACGAATATTCGAATATCATTTCCAGTATTCGTTCCCGTAACTACTTTTTTACGTTAAGAAGTAAACGTACGCTATTGTAGCTTACATAAAGGGTTTTACAACTAACAAACTGACTGCACATACATGAGGCAGCAAGTGCAGAAGGGCGTCCCCTGCCAGGGCCCCTACAGCAAGGGCCACCAGTATCTGTAGCAGGTGGTTGTAGAAGACCTTCTGCATGACAGGGATCACCGCCACCCCTAGCAGCCCCACCAGCGATATGATCACCACGGCAATGCAGCTGAATCCCCACACTATAAAAGATATCAAAATATATATTGACTACAGGTTATTTGTGTCTTAATATCATTTATAGTATCTTTAATACCAGTAAACATTGTCTTGAAGTTACATATAAGGTATGGGAATGAGTGGTTTCCCGTGAGTCCGGGCCTGTAGATTTTAGCCTGGGCAAATCAATTCAAAACTTGGCAGTCTGGCCCGGCAACTAGCTTTTTTAAGTTTAAAACAATTCACTGCAATTAAACTTTCAATAAAAATGGCGACTGTGGATTCATAATTAGTTTAATAATATTCATTTTTCAAGGCCAATTTAATGATTCAACTCAGACTCATATCAACTCATTAAGACTTAATACACAGAAAGTGTGTCATGTAAGCAATTCTTTTGTTAAGTTATCTTTTTAGCTCATCTATTTTTTGAAAAAAAATTATGAGCTATTGTCATCACCTTGGCGTCGGCGTCGGCCTTGGCGTCCGGTTAAGTTTTGCGTTTAGGTCCACTTTTCTCAGAAGGTATCAATGCTATTGCATTCAAACTTGGTACACTTACTAACTATCATGAGAGGACTGGGCAGGCAAAGTTAGATAACTCTGGCGTGCATTTTGACAGAATTATGTGCCCTTTTTATACTTAGAAAATTGAAAATTTTGGTTAAGTTTTGCGTTTAGGTCCACTTTTCTCAGAAAGTATCAATGCTATTGCATTCAAACTTGGTACACTTACTTTCTATCATGAGGGGACTGGGCAGGCAAAGTTAGATAACTCTGGCGTGCATTTTGACAGAATTATGTGCCTTTTTTATACTTAGAAAATTGAAAATTTTGGTAAAGTTTTATGTTTAGGTCCATTTTATTCCTCAAGTATCAAAGCTATTGCTTTCATACTTGCAACACTTACTGACTATCATAAGGGGACTGTGCAGGCAAAGTAATGTAACTCTGACTGGCATTTTGACAGAATTATGTGCCCTTTTTATACTTAGAAAATTGAAAATTTGTTTAAGTTTTGTGTTTAGGTCAACTTTATTCCTACAGTATCAAAGCTATTGCTTTCATACTTGCAACACTTATTAACTATCATAAGGGGACTGTGCAGGCAAAGTTATGTAACTCTGACTGGCATTTGGACGGAATTATGGGCCCTTTATACTTAGAAAATTGAAAATTTGGTTAAGTTTTGTGTTTTGGTCCACTTTATTCTAAAGTATCAAAGATATTGCTTTCATACTTGGAACACTCGCAAACTATCATAAAGGTACAGTAAAAGGACAAGTTGCATAACTCTGGTTGTCATTTTTACGGAATTATGGCCCTTTTTTTACTTAGTAACTTTGCATATATGGTTAAATTTTGTGTTTCGATCCACTTTACTTCTGAAGTATCAAGGCAATTGCTTTCAAACGTCAAATACTTTCATGCTATCATGAGGTTACTGTACCTGGCAAGTTGAATTTTACCTTGACATTTGAATGACCTTGACTCTCGAGGTCAACTTATTAAATTTTGCTAAAATTGCCATAACTTCTTTATTTATGATTAGATTTGATTGATACTTTGACAAAACTACTCTTACCTGACATACCACAATAGACTCCACCCAAACCATCCCCTGTGCCCTTCCCCCCTCCCCCCCCGAATTCCCCCCCCCCCACTCGAATCCCCCCCTAAATGTTTTTGTTTTTTTGATCATCTCACAAATGACCACCACACCCTCACACTATACCCCCCACCCCACCCCCCCCCAATTGTTTTTTTAAACGGTTAAAAAACCCAAATATTTTTTATTTTATTTTATGTTTAAAATACCGTCCAACCATCGCACCCAAGAATACCTCCCTACCCCCCCCTCCCACCACCCGAATCCCCCCTTTTTTTTTAAGATCATCTCACAAATGACCACCACACCCTCACACTATACCCCCCCCCCCCAATTTTATTTTTTCATTTTTTTTGAAACGGTTAAAAACACAATTTTTTTATAATTATTTTATATTTGAAATACCGTCCAACCATCGCACCCCCCTCCCCCCCCCCCCGAATTTTATAAAAAAAAATCGCATTTTTAGAAAATAATGTAATATGTCCACACACCCACACTATACACACCTCTTCACTCCACCCCTCCCTCCTTTGTGATTGAAAATGAGAGTCCCTTCACCTTTAAAAAGAAAATAGATGAGCGGTCTGCACCCGCAAGGCGGTGCTCTTGTTTTATTTAAAGAACGTATTAGATACACATGACACAACACTAAGGTATGGAGTTCGATAGTCTTCAGCTGGGCAACCAAAATACTAAAGATGGTTGCCGGTGTGGGAGACCCATTGTAAATCATTAGTATCCATCTCTGGTGATACTGTAAAAACACAGTAACACGTTTTGATTTTGTTTTATTCATGTTTAAATGTAATAACAGTCTATTCTTATGAGGCAGTTCACTAAAAAAGACATTTCTTCCAAACTTGGTCATTGTCATATGTTGGAGATTTTTTTAAAGGAAAAGTTTAACATTCAAAACAAAAATAGTCTTTTATAAATTGATATAATATTCAACAATATATAGATACTCACATAATCAAAGTTTGCAATTTCACGTGTTTATATATACGTTAAATGGAATGTTCATGTATGTAGTCATTCTTTCTACGTGTAAAATTTTAAACAAAAATCAATGTAATTAATACCAATTTCATGAATATTTGCCATCTTTTTTACTTTATAAAAGTGAAGGCCATTCCATTTAAAAATCCTGTCAATAGGCCATAAAAAACAATATCGTGACAACCAAACTTGCTTCATGAATCCAGAGTAACAACATGCAAAAATGTTTGTAACTCAGTGGCAATTGCCTAATTAGATAGCAGCATGAGCAGAGCTCTGTGTTTCAACTCCTTTACATGTAAAGAACAGTGCCTGATATAAACATAATGAATATGTGATTTACGCATGTTCAATCCTAAATTTACATGCTTATATAAGATTTTTTCGAGACAGGCCTAGTAGTTACAGTTGACAAGTTTCCAATACATATCCAAAACATGGATTACAAATGTGTTCACACATGTAAACATTTATTTTCAATATTGGCCAAAGTTTATGTAAGATTATTAAAGGTAATCAAAGTCATGGTCACATTTTTTAAACAAAACTTTTGTCTGAAATATTCAATAAAATAAAAAAACATTCAAACGGATAGTGGTGTAATAGATTTGGAAAACAATTTGAAGGTGTTATACTTTGCTGATGTATATGTTGAATCTTTTCAATAGTTTCGTGTGAATGTGACCTCGATTTAGGTAGTGAACACACACGCACACACACAAACACGCACACGCGCGCACGCACGCACACACATGCACACACACACACGCGCGCACACACACACACACACACACACAAACACACACACACACACACACACACACACACAAACACACACACACACACACTCACTCTGGAAAATGTTCATATTATCCATTTTATACCCCAAACTTGTATGGGTGTAGGCGTACGAATGAGTTTAAACACTTGTTACGGTCTGAAAAAAATCCGCAAGTTACCTTTGGCTGGTATTTGTGCCAACGATACAGAAGGTGCCAAAGACTCCCCATGATTGTGATCTTCGTCGTGATTATGACCCTCGTGATTATGATCGTGGTTATGATCGTCATTGCCCTTTTCGTGGTACTGATGCCCGTCATCATTGTGCAGCATGTGACAGGCGTCAGTTTCAATCTGGGAGATGAGCAACGGACAGAGATCCTTAAAAAACTCTCCTTTGATACCACCTTCGGGGTCAGTGCTGATCAGACTTAACATTGTGCTTGCCTCCAGACACTGAAAGCGTACACATGCAACATGTTTCAGGTATAAACTTGAAACGAAGGGGATTAAAAAATAAATGACATTAGTTCTAATCATGGTAAATTTAATTATTTTTAAGATAAAATTAACAATTAAAAGGTCAATTCATGAATTTAAATGTATGAATACAAACAGTAAATAGTGTGCAATGGATAATTAGGTCATTGCATGGCTTGTTAGATATATTAACTGAATGCAATCTTAATTGATCCGTGACCAAGATCTGAACTTGGCTAAGATACATTTATTGTTAAAATATACAATCGGATAAGGTTTCATCAAGATTGGATCAAAAATGTGACCTCTAGATTATACAGGAATTAAGAGCTCACAACACAAATTGACAACAATTGAACACCATTACTTAAAACACTGGAAAGGGCCTATACACAATTGAAATTAATTTGGTAATGCTTAATAAGGCCCAAGATAAAAGAGTAAATAAGCCTTGGTCAAGCATAAGTAAGGTTAAATAGGTTAAGGTTCCATCTTTTATTTGCAAATGATAAGGGCAGGGGGGGGGTTGTCAAAATGGCACATTGGCACCTTCGAGCGCGCGGTTATTTGTAAAAATGGGACTTTCGAGCGTGGGCTCCTATCCGAAATGCTGCATGTTGAATATTAAATTTTACATTATTAATAATTGTTAGAATATACTGTTTAAATAATTATTAAACCAATTGTAATCAATTGCTAAAGGACACATTTAAAGGAAAGGGCAATATTATTTATTGATACAAAAATATGTACTACTTAATATAAATAAAAGTACACCAGTGTTTTTTTCACCATTTTGGGAGTGGGGCCGGGTCCCATGGGATTGTCAAAAATCGAGGCGTTTTGAAATTAGTGTTGTTGTTTTTTTTGTTAACTAATGCTTAAAAAATGAGAATTAAAGTATTTAAAATATTTACTTAAATAAAGTTTAACTTGAGGAGCTGCTTGGGAGATTAACAAAATGTTGCTTTATTTTTTAAACCTTCAATTGAGAATTTTTAGGTCCAGTTTGGGGAAAATATATTCTTTTTCCATTGGGAATGGGGCCAGATACCTGCCCCGATTTTGAACACACAAAAAAACACTTTATACTTATGCCATGCCTATTTTGTTCCTCTCTTTTCTTATATTGTGTACATTAGCAATGATATTCTTTACTAATCTACAAGCTAGTTAAAAAATATTTGTGTTTGTGTGTGTATAATTTTATTATAATACAATAATTTCTTGTGGTATGATTTGTATAATGTCCATATATAAGTAGTTGTAAACATAATGTGTTTGTATGTCTCTCTGAAAATATTATCTCATATTTGTGCTACTAACACATAATATTTTGTATGTATAGAGACGGATTGCGTCGACCTGCACATACCTATGGACAAGGTGAATAAAGGCCTAGCTGGAGCACTAGTATTCTACCCTTTTTTAAACTGATTTAAAAAGTATATTTATTGAACTATGTTTAGTTATCTTATTAACTTGCCAGCTGAAACATTTGAAAGATAATTTCCACGGTCCTCTAAAACAAACCAATTATTATTCAGCTTGCTGCAAATAAATGTAAACCAATACAGTGTTTCTGGCATATAATGTTTTTAGTATTCAACTAACATTACATCAAAGCTTTATCCTCAAATAATGTTGAATAAAATAACTATTAATGGCCGCCAAAATCATATAAGTTAATTTACTGCTGAATTTTGAAAAAATATTAATATGCACTAGCCTTTAATTCCAGGGTTCACAAATATTTTTTCAGCTTTGTGGATGTTTACTTGTGTTTTTGCAACAATTACAGTATATTTTAGTCATGTAATGGCTAAGTAATTTATACAATGCCTGAGCAAGATTAGCCAATCCAAGCAATTTGTCAGTAGTAAGTGAACATTTACCTGCCATTTTGTGACAATATCCCGTCCTGAATCAGAGGTATGTGCACGATAGCCTGAGAAAATGCTAATTTAATGACAAATCCCCATGCAATTAATGTGGTAAGACAATGGAGTTATTTTGCACTAAATAAACCCACACGCATGTAACTGTTCTGGCTGAAGTTTCTTCAGACTGCGGTTCATTAATGAGCAGAACTCTGGGAAAACTGGGTTAAATGCACGTGCGTGAATGGTAGCCTCAGATTATCCTGTGCAGTCTTCACTAGCATATCATGGACGGCATTTGTCAATTTAATGGGAATTTGCGTTTACAAGAAGGTCTCTTTTACATGATGTTTAGACTTCAAATCGAAATTTAAGGCGACACTTTCTGCAAATGAATTAAGCCAGGTTTTCCCAGCGTGTGGTACTTTTTTCAAATTAAGATTGAGCTTCAATGTCAATGTTTATATCTTGACAATCAGTACCTTGTTTGATGTTCTCATTTTTTAATATACTAAATTATATAAGTACATACCTGTGAAGTTTCAGCTCGACGTGTTCTCTTTAATTTTGCATTTTGTGACCGACTTCCAGAACCCATTGTGTCCTCAGGATGATCAACATGATCTTTAGAAACTGTGGTGCCCATAACTTTTGTGGAAGGCATAGCAGTTGAGATTTTTATTTTATTTGTTTTACTAGCTTTATTTTTTGTAGACCCTATAGTGAATGTAGACCGTATAGTGGTCGAAACTGTTGTTTTTTCGGGGGTAGTTTTCAATGAAGTCCCAACTTGCTTGTTGTTTTCTGGTGCATCATTGTGTGAATGATCGTAGTTTTCATGATCATGACCCTCATGAATTTCAGCTGTAGCAATATCCGATGAATGATCATGGTTCTCATGTTTATAATCATTATGTTGACTTTCATTTACATATTCATGGCCCTCATGCAGTTCATGATCACTCTGTTTATGATTATGGTGATCATGGTCATGATCATCAGTATTATTGGAGTGTTCATGGAATTTATGATCATAATGATCGTGGAATGATGACCCATTTTCAAGCGGGCTGTACTGATGGGAATGGTCTTCACAGTCTGAGGCATTTAACAGCATAAACCTGCCACCAATACCCAGATGGCACAAAAGGTGGAAAAACCCTTTGCTAGACATTACCGAACCGTTTCCATACTTCTTAAGTAATTTCTGAAGAAAAAAGTCCGTATCCATTGGATACACATTATTGGAGGCCACCGAACTTGTTGGAATTTCCTTTGCAACAGGAGGCTCAATGTCACCATGGAAATGGTCATCATAGTGGTAACCTTCGTGGCCAAATATGCCGAAGGATAGGCATAATGCTAGGAGACATACAAAGGATGTCTTTGCACTGACTGCGCTGCACATTCTGAAAACCTGAAATATTTGAAATATGAACAGGAAATATCTTTAAAAAAGATATACGGCGTTGATTGTGGTCGATGTTTATGAACGATCAAAAGTTATCTCTATGAGATAAAAAGTAGCGGATGCCTTTTTTCTGCGCAGTTCTTAGCTACATCACAAGCAAATCAATTACGGGGTGTTGCGCCAGATTTCGTGGCTTATTTTGCTTTATGTGATATTATTACTCAGATATCTATATTTACAGAATAGAAAAACACAAGAAACATGAAAATAAACAAGTGTATATAGGTCAGCCGGCAATACTCGAATCTTATTTAATTGCATAATTATAGCATAGTGAATTATTGTGCTCATGCTTAATAAACTGGTCTAAATGGATAAATATTTCTAATTAATTTTATCAAAATTGGTCCTTATCATGCAAATGTTGAAAACATATTAAAAATCGATGATTGACATACCACAATAATATCGCCGAATACCTTTATTTAGTATCTTTATGATGAAAACAGACTTCAAGTGCACAAAGTTTACGAGACGGCGTTTATATAAAGATTTCTGCAACTGACCGCAAACTGACCTTGATACCTTGCGGATTGGAATGCAATGCATTAAAGTTAGGTAACAATTCTGCTGCTGAAACGACGGCTTGTTTACGCCAACTGTACACGTCCTAGGCAACAGCTGTGCCTAAAATATTGATTTATCGACAAAGCGACTAAACGAACTATTTACTCCATCAAACAAAAATAGCATAGATTCCAATTTTTTCCTTCAATGAAAAGATCGCAACCCCTTCTGCGAACTCCGGTGATGAACTGTATATAAACTCTGACTTTCAAACACTGGCCGCGAATTGACCCGAAACCTTGCGGGTTGAAATGCAATGCAAGTAAGTACTAAATATGAGAATATAGCCTTTAGTATAAACGCTTTTGCGCTGGTAATTCTCTGAAAAAAAAGGTGAACGCACAAACTGTATTTATGTCGAAAATTGATTGTAAAACTGTTCTATCTATTGAGCCTTTTCATTAGAGCTAAAATTGTTTCATGCAGTAAAACAGTGTTACAAAGACGCGGATATGTTTCCAATGTTCTGGTGTTATACTCAAATCAGCCAATGGAATAAATGAAGTGTATTCATTCGTATCTAGCCGCGGGAAATTTTATTTGAATATTATTGGACACTTACAAAGGTCAAGTCAGGGTGAAAAGCTGGCTTAATACAGCTTACGCCGAAAAATAGTATAATGAAAATACAACTGAGAGCAGTTTTTTCTTTCGGTGTTATTTACCTCAAGCAATCTCTGCAACCACATTAGGAAAAGTTTCCGGACCGTACCAATTACATGGCCGTTATTCACGGTGAAGGAGGAACAATTAGCATGAAAAGTCCTGACATTTGGGAAAAATTCCCGTCGTGAAATCTTCATAATGGCAATTATGGGTCTTTTTAATTGCTTGGTATAAAGTGCGCAATCCAATTCAAATATACCTATATATGCCTTTTTCTTGAAATGTTCACTTCCGCGCTCTTTTTACTCGTTTACTTGCAAAGAATGCACTTTTTAAAAACAAATTTGACGAATTTTTACGTCCTTTTTGGGAATTTTTCGCATGGGGAATTTTGTAGTTTTTCCTTTATTTGGAAAGTACATTTTACAGATACTTTATAAAGAAAGAACCAAATCCCTGATCTTTTATGGCAAAATAATGATGCTGAACTCAAATTTTCTGCAACATTTAAACTGAATCTATTTTCAGAGGGAGCAATGTTTCTGCACATTACATGTAATTCCTCAATTTATGCATTAACAAATTTGTATTAAAAGAAATGACCAAACACCAATAATTGCTCCCTACACCACGGCGACCATGTGATAAAACTTCCCCTCCGTTACACCCGAAGATTACTTAAATCGAAACTATTTCAATCCACAGTTATTTGCCTTAGTTACTGGGTAAAGTGTGCTATTAGTTATTCACATCATGTGGAAATTAATTAGAGAGCAGATTACGTATTTGGTCATAAAAGTTGGGTTCACTAACAATAATTTTTGTTGAAAAAAAAGCACTGTATCATTATTTCTATGCTTCATAAATCATGGTTTAACTTAATTGCTATTTAATACAGAAGTTCTTTTTTTAAGTTTGGTCCTTTTTATGTTCTACCAATCATTAGAAATGTGTATTAAAGTCACCAAGCCCCGCACATTTAAACGGGTGTCTAGACATTGTATTCAACAGACAATCCAATAAATGCCAGTAAAATTAATCTGCAAAATTATCCTATGATTGCTTATTTTTGGGGCTTGAACAATTATTTTACAAATGAGCCGGAAGGTCGAGTTTACAATGGAATAACTCATGCTTCACAGATCTGTCTTCTACTATACCCAAATGCATGTTCATATAATCAGACATGTGTATGAAGTTTCATCCATTTAGGAGTATAACTTAATTATTAAGTTGTCACCATAACAGAAAAAAAGACATCATTCCACAAAGCAAGTGTCAATTTTTGATCACATTGCTCTTTTGCTCTAGCAGTTACTTTTTTAGGTATAGGAAATACATACACAAATGAGGATTTATTTGCTAAAGAGTTCTTTCCATTCTGGCAAAAGAATAAACGCCACAATAAAGTTGCACACGGTGACATAGTTGAAGTTTCATTCCTTCACTATAAAGTTGATATCAACGTTAACAATCAGCCTCGTATTCAGCATACAGATATAACTTAAAAAGCAATGGAAGTTAACACAGAACAAGTTTCACTCTTTTCTGATATATTTCGCTTAAATAGGCTTTAACAAAGTTTTTTTTTACAATTAAGCTACATTTTCTTTCTATTTCTCAACAAAACAATTGTATATTCAATTGTATTTCTGTGTCAATTTATATTAAATATCCGAACTGGATAAGAAACTGAGTAATAGAAGTTTATCCAACCAGCCGTTTTATGCGAATATTCGAATATTCGATTGAATGGATTTGCGAATATTCGAATACCGATATAGGTATTCGATGCCATCCCTACTATAAACCGATCTATAATGTATGAGTTACAAGTAAAACAATCTTCCAGGTACATCATAATGGAAAGTAACAGTGTTTGTTACTAGCATACTTAAGTAAGGAAAAACTGAAAAAAAACTAGGGTAACAAAACTTGACAAATATGTATTTAAATAATGATTTATTCTATCCTTAGTAAGTTAGCATCACATTATTTACTAATGACTTCATTTGTATATATTAAGTGCTAATGCTAGCAAAAAAAAACGTTATGACTAACAAAATATATTAGATTAGGGACACCAAGTGTCAAAATATTAACAATGCTATGTTATTTCTTTGTAGACAATTACAATTCCGACTTAAGTTTTCTGGAAAGTCATTATCACATTAAGAACGTCAACAAATTCGCTAAATGTTAATGTCCCTGTTGTTAATAATTGTAAACATACCTTTACATTCGTAAATCCATCTCTTTCACTGGATTTTACTTAATCTGGTATAAAAGTGAATAAAGCATGGGTATTTATAGTACCTCAAATATGAAGATGTCAACAGAAGCATAACCGAGCCTTCTAACAATCTCATAAGATTATTTATTTTCCAGATGAACTGATTTTTGTTCTAAACTTTTAAAAATCCCTAAGTGCTAACACTGGACCAAAATTTATTTGAGGCAAAATGTTTTCGTTTATCTGTTTGCTAAACGGGTGACTGAATCAAAATATTTACAATAAATACAGTTGTCAAGATAGTAAAACGATGTAAATCATGAAAATTGAACATTTCGAAGGACAAAACATCATTTATTTAATACATGTAAGCACAAGAATACCAAACAGACAATTCATCTATGTACATAACATTTTCCCTTGCTGTATAAATGTTTTTGTTCTTCAATTCAAGTATAATTAGAATAATTATAAGTGTGTCATATATAATACTTAAAAAAGTTAATAACATTCTTCCATTAAGGTCTCACAATTGGTGTTTGCAGCTATAGGCAGTGAATATTGTTTTGCTTTATATTTTACAGTTTGTGCCTCTTTGTTTGGGAAAAAAGCGCGATAAACCATAAAATTGGGGAAGATGAAACGCTATTAATAAATAACATTGCTACAAGAGTGTATTTTTTGGACGTTAAACTACTTTGAAAAAAAAATACAAAAGAGCTAAATAATTACATTTCAGTATATTAAACTCATATTATCAATTATTGAGTTTATTAGAAAAGTTTGACAACTTCCTTAGGAAATTTTGGGCATATTTGTGGAAAATATGCTACTTATTGCCATTGGGAAACAGCCCGTAGGAGGCTGTACATTTACGCAAAATTTTACTGATAGGGAAAATACTTTTGTAGTTTGGATACAAATAGGGAAAATACTTTTGTAGTTTGGATACCAATAAATGTAAATAGTGATCAATGAAAAAACAACAAGCCACTCGTGAAAATATATTTTCTGAAATAACAAACGATCTTACACTGACATGAACAAATATCCTCTATAGCGCTTGGAATTGTTGTTTCAGAGAATTTACCACAAATCATTGAAGAATATATTACTTTATGCAATCAATAGGGTGTTGCCAGTTTTCACTACAGGGCATAATTTAAACAAGAGCGTCACGGTGGCCCTGGGTTGCTCACCTTAGTAGCATTAACCTTAAGCGAGGTTTGCTGCGGGTTTGTTGTTTTGACAGATATTATACAATGTACATATATGCGTTATAAGTAGTTTTGTGTGTGATCATGTTTTTTTTTAAATAGACATTTTTTACCCGTTGCGACAAAGCTATAGTTTGGAAAAAAGTAAAATGAGGACAGTAATTTAATAATGAGCATCAGCCAAAGAAAATGGAAGCACATTTTTGTCCACAAATTCTTCCGCTTTGAGATCATGAGATAAACGTGTCAGCATCTTATGATGTTAAAATGAATTACTATTTACAACCTGTTGTTGCAAGAACAGTTTTTATTAACGAAAACAACTGTATTTTTTCAATAGATGTTTATGCATAATTAAATACAATATGTTGAATTGTAATCATATATCAAAGTCGGTTTTAAAGAAGTAAATGATTATGAGAATTTGTACTAGAAATTCAAAATTGATCTTCTTTTAAAGTACAACAAGAGATGTGTTTGTCAAAAACACAATGCCCCCTATTGCGCCGCTTTGAAACCATATATTTGACCATTGACCTTGAAGGATGACCTTGACCTTTCACCACTCAAAATGTGCAGCTCCGCGAGAAGTAAGTAAGAGATGGAATTAAGAAATGACATTTTTTTTTAATTTTTGACCTTTGACCTTGAAGGATGACCTTGACATTGACCTTTCACCACTCAAAATGTGCAGCTTTACGAGATACACATGCATGCCAAATATGAAGTTGCTATGTTCAATATTAAAAAGGTTATGATAAAACTTTAACGAAGGTTAGATAGATAGATACATGTAGATAGATTTATTTCGGAGATAGCATACATACTCACAATGCATTGAAACAACATGTGCATAAAACAATATGAATTAAAAACAATCATAATTGAAAAGTACATGCATATAATGCACTATGGCATGCACACTAACACCAAGGATTACACAAAAAGAGCAATATCCCTTATTTCCATTATGGTCCTTGATTGTTGATGGCACGACATAGAGAGGCACTAGTAATAAATTAATACTAAATACTATTTTAATCATAATTAGTACATGAAATATAATACTGAGATTCAGATCAATGGACACAAATGTATCAATTATGATCGTCATATCACATATAAATTTGGATGAATTAAAAAAATTAAGGTTACTACAACAAACAAAAATTTAAAAGTCACATTAAGTATGAATGTATTATTAATCCGAAATGATAAGACATTGGGAAAGGAAAATGTCAACATTTAACAACATAGCATAGCAACTTAAAATAGATTAAAAGACTCTGTATAAAAGATGTTGTTTGATTGCAGATTTAAAACTGGACAATAATGTCATCTGGGTTATAAAAGATGGTAGTTTATTCCACAATGTGCAACCCAAGTAACTGAAGGACCTCTTCCCATTTCCTTCAACCTTTGGTACAAAGAAAGCACCTTTATTACTTAATCTGGTATTAAGGGAATGGACAGAATTCTTGGGAATAAACTGGACTGACAAGTAGTCAGGAGATAAAGGTTAAAGTTTTAAGAAAGAAAAATACAATGATATTTGACCTTTGACCTTGAAGGATGACCTTGACCTTGACTTTTCAGCACTCATGAGCAGCTCCATGAGATACACATGCAGGGTAAATATCAAGTTGCTATGTTCAATATTGCAAAAGTTATCAAACTTTAACCAAGGTTTAAGTTTTGGGACAGATATACAGACAGACAGACATGATAAAAAAACAATATACCCCCGATCTATCGATCCGGGGGCATAACAATTCACTTGATCTTTCCCATAGATAAAAAGGTGTGCAAATATAAAAGTAAACATACACAAGGCATTGGACAATTTATCATATCAAAACAACTGCCAAACAATTTGTAATTTAAATGCACACACAATATGTAGAATACATCAATTATTTTTGCAATAACAGCTGCCAAGACACATTTTCTGTTCAACCAAACCGTTTGTGTGCTTCTAATAAGCTGTAATGAATTGTTTTTGTTCACTACCAATTGTTCACCTTTTTTGAGTGTTTTTAAACAACTTTACCAGTTTTTAGACTCACCTTGCAATGATATTTCTAATTGAAACAACAATTAAACCTGTTAAAATCATAAATCTTTGATAATCATACACAAACCACTGACTGACTGCAATATGAAGGCCTAAAATGTTTCAAGTTGTAATCTATCTTATGAATACTGTCCATATGAAATCAAGACACAGGTCTTCGATGGAGGTGCCCATATAATTGGGGCCGATTTCGAAAGAGTGTTACACAATCATCACATTTTCTATTTAAGCAGTCATCCATCAACACTATTGTACCGCCATCATCATCGTCATCAACATCACCATCATCCTTCTCCTCATCATCATCATCATTACCACCAATTCCATCATCATCATCATCTTCATCATCATCATCATCATGATTGTGCACCAACATCCTCATTACAAATAGAGTGTTAACAGGGTTTTAATATGGTCATATTAGGAAAACTTCCGCTCCCCTGGCGGCCATGTTTTCAAACTTACCGTAACCATTTTCGAACTGAGCCGAGCTATCATTACAACAAATCTTCGGACCAGGTTCCATGAAGATTAGATTATAAATGTGACATCTAGAGTGTTAAGGTACATCCCCGACCATGGCGGCAATGTTTTTCAACGGACCGGAACCGTTTTCAAACTCATCCGAGCTATCATGAGATCAAATGTTGTGACCAAGTTCCATAAAGATTGAACTATACATGTGATTGTTAACAAGGTTCTACTATAGCCATATAAGGAAAATTGCCCCGCCCCCTGGTGGCCATGTTTTTCAACGGGCCAGAACCATTTTCAAATTCAGCTGAGCTATCATTAGAACAAATGTTCTGACCAAGTTTCATGAACATTGGGCTAGTTTCCTGACCTTGTGAACCTTGTGTTGAGAAGGTTTTACTATAGCCATATTAGGAAAACTGCTCTGCCCCCTGGCGGCCATATTTTCAACACACCAACACCTTTTTCAAACGCAACCGAGCTATTATTGAGACAAATGTTATGACCCAATTTCATGAAGATTGGACAATAAATGTGACTTCTAGAGTGTTAACAAGGTTTTACTATAGCCATATGAGCAAAACTGCTACCCCACCGGAGGCTCTGGTTTTCAACGAACCTGAACCATTTTAGAACTCAGCCAAGATATCATAAAAACCAATTTTCTTATAAATATTCATGACGATTGAACTAAATAAAAGACTTCTTGAATGTTAACAAGGTTTACTATAGCCATATAAGGAAAACTGCTCCGCCCCCTGGTGACCACGTTTATCAACTGACCGGAACCATTTTCGAACTCAACTGAGATATTATTGGGACAAATGTTCTGAAAAAGTTTCATGAAGATTGGACAATAAATGTGATTTCTAGAATAACAAGGTTTTACTAAAGCAATATAAGGAAAACTTCACCGCCCCGTGGTGGCCATGTTTTTCAACGGATCGGAACCATTTTCAAAATCAGCTGAGCTATCATAAGAATAAATGTTCGGACCAAGTTTCATGATTATAGGACTATAAATGAGAATTCTATTGTGTTAAAATGGTTTTACCACAGCCATTTAAGGAACAAGAGGGCATAAAACGGCTTAAGTCGCTCTCCTGAGATACAAAGGAACTGAACTGCTCAGTGCAGCCCCAAGATATCATTAGAAAAAATGTATTATGCAGAGTGAATTATAAATGTGACTTTTAGATTGCTAACAAGGTTTTTATATAGCCATATAGGGATAAATTTTCCAACGCCTGGCGGCTATGTATTGCAACGGACATGAACTACATTTGAACTAATCCAAGATAGCATTCAATCAAATCTTCTGACCAAGTATTATGAAGATTGGACAATAAATATGACTTATAGAGTTTTTACTAAAGCCATTTTAGGAAAAATGCCCGCCCCATTGAGGCCATGTTTTTCAAGAAACCGGAACCAATTTTAAAAGTCGTTTGAGATATCATTAGAACAAATGTTCTGAACAAGTTTCATGAAGATTTGACAATAAATGTGACTGTTATAGTGTTAGGAAGTTTTTACTATAGCCATATAAGGAAAAAATGCCCCGCCCCCTGGCGGCCATGATTTTTTTTTCACCAACTAAAACCATTTTTAAGCTCGTCCAAGATATTATTGAGACAAATCTTATGACCAAGTTTCATAAAGATGGGACAATAAATGTGGCCTCCATAGTGTTAAGAATGTTTTACTATAGCCATATGTAGCCATTTAGGCAAAATGCCCCGCCCCCTGGTCGCCATGTTTTTCAGTTGACCAGAATCATTTTATTATTCAATCAAGATGTCATTGAGACAAATGTTCTGACCAAGTTTCACTTAAGTCAGACCATACATTTGGCCTCTAGGGTGTTAACATGTTTTTACTCAAACCATATTAGGAAAAATGCTCCGCCAAATGACGGCCATGTTTTTCATCCAATTGGAACCATTTTCGAAATTGTCCAATATATCATTGGGACGAATCTTGTGACCAGGTTTAATGAATATCGGACAATAAATGTGGCATCAAGAGTGTCAACAAGGTTTTGCTATAGCCACAAATAGCAATATGAGGAAAAATGCCCTTCCCCTTGGTGTCTATGTTTTTCAACCAACTCGAACCATTTTCAATTTTGTCCCAGATATTATTGGGACAAAACTTTTGACAAAGTTTCATCAAACAGTTCAACCAACCGCTGTCATTTGCAAACTCACCCTAGATATCATTGGGGCACATGTTCCAATCAGGTTTCATGAAGATTGGACTAAAAATGTGACTTCTAGAGTGTTAACACGGTTTTAGAATAACCAGATAAAAAAAACTGCCCAGGCCCCTTGGCGGCCATGCGTTTCAAACTTCAACAGACCGGAACCATTTTCGAACTCATGCAAAATATCATTAGAGCTAATGTTCTGATTAAGTTTTAAGCAGATTGGACAACCTATGTTACTTCTAGAGTATTAACAATGTATTACTAAAGCCATATTAGGAAAACTTCCACCTTCTTCTGGCAGCCATGTTTTTCAATCAACCGGAACCACTTTGCGAACTTTTGGCCTCTAGAGTCGTAACAAGGTAAATGTTAACGACGCAAAACCAACGACGCAACAGACACAAGTCAATCACAAAGCTCATTGTGAACACGTTGTGCTCAGGTGCGCTAATAAGGAAAAATGCCCCACCCCTTGGCGGCAATGTTTTTCACCCACCCAGAACCATTTTGGACTCATCCGACACATATTGACGACGCACAACGGACAAACAGTCACCTTATATTTTTAATCATATTGTTAAATTAATGCTTTTATTATGTTTTAAAATAATAATTATTGCAATTTTTCTAATCATTTCAGGTTTTGCAAAAGCATGGGCTAAGCATTGTAAAGAAAGTTTCAGGTCTGTGTCTATTGACAGCGTATGGAGGTCAGGGCGGTGTGTATAAGCTGCTGTGTATACCTTTAGTGTCCCCACCACTCCCGCCAGCCTACATCTGAGCTGCATTGCACAATCCGGGAAAGGAATGCAACTAGACTCATATTTAATGTTAAATGAACATGTGGATGATGAACACAATCTGGACTGTCGAACAATGGTAGATTGCAGGGCTTTTTCACATCTTTGTGAAGTTGCTTTTGACACCTCATTTTTTGAAAAAAAAGAGTCGCCAACTCTTCCAAATTTTCAAAAAATGAGTCACAATCTGTTCAAAAATGTAAAAAAAGTCGCATGTTTGTTTAAATTTGAGTCAGGAACTTCTGAAATTGGTTAAAAGCCCTGTATTCAGTTGATGTGTATGTATAAACAATGATGAAAAACTCCCTAAACCCCAGGATCAAAAATGGAGACTCTCCTAACTTCCCTGTTGTTTGAAGAAGCAAGCAAGGTTTTGAACCAATGCAATGCAATCTGATCAAATAAAAAAAAAATTGAACTGCCGACCAAGCAAACAAACCTGTGTTCTACAGGATCATTGATGGGTGGCTTTGATTTGGTACTGATAGACCATTTATAACCATTGAATTGTAGAATGAGTGGTGTAGATTGTATGGACATGTGTGAATGGTAGCGTGTGTGTGTGTGTGTGTGTGTGTGTGTGTGTTGTGTGTGTGTGTGTGTGTGTGTGTGTGTGTGTGTGTGTGTGTGTGTGTGTGTGTGTGTGTGTGTGTGTGTGTGTGTGGTGTGTGTGTGTGTGTGTGTGTGTGTGTGTGTGTGGTGTGTGTGTGTGTGTGTGTGTGTGTGTGTGTGTGTGTGTGTGTGTGTGTGTGTGTGTGTGTGTGTGTGTGTGTGGTGTGTGTGTGTGTGTGTGTGTGTGTGTGTGTTGTGTGGTGTGTGTGTGTGTGTGTGTGTGTGTGTGTGTTGTGGTGTGTGTGTGTGTGTGTGTGTGTGTGTGTGTGTGTGTGTGGTGTGTGTGTGTGTGTAGTGTGTGTGTTGTGTGTGTTGTGTGTGTGTGTGTGTGTGTGGTGTGTGTGTGTGTGTGTGTGTGTGTGGTGTGTGTGTGTTGTGTGTGGTGTGTGTGTGTGTGTGTGTGTGTGTGTGGGTGTGTGTGTGTGTGTCGCTCTGTCCATCTCTGGTGTGTGCCGTGCGCGGGTCATGGATATTCTACATGGGCCGTGGAAAAAAGCATAGGGATAGACAAAAACGCAAAAAGAGCAGCGAATCCGATAGTGAGAACAGGTCATCAAAACAATTCAAATATGGCGGACCATTGACAAGCGACATTCTTGGTGAAGTACACAGTGTTCTATATGAGAGTTATATTGAGAGTTACATTGACAGTGACAGTGATTCGGAATACAGTGAATGTGAGGATACAGTTTTCGATCATATAGCAACAGTGCAACAACCCGGCAGCAAGTCGCCAACGGAAGACGCCGACGTGACAAATATGGCGGGAGTTCACTCTGTATCTCTAGGTAAAATTTCTCACCAACCACATGTCATGACAGAAAAGGAACAACTATCATTTCTTGTTAGCACTGTGACTATGATAAAAGAAGGCCAGGACTCTATGAAAGCTTTATTTGAGGCTAAATTGGGCAATTTGAAATCAGAGTTAATTACAAATATAAACTCTAAAGTACACTGAAATTAAAATTGACTGAGAGCATTTCAGAAGAAACCCGCCGGG
Source organism: Dreissena polymorpha (assembly GCF_020536995.1). Lineage (NCBI taxonomy): Eukaryota > Metazoa > Mollusca > Bivalvia > Myida > Dreissenidae > Dreissena > Dreissena polymorpha. The sequence continues at coordinate 4,600,204 of NC_068359.1, read as the reverse complement.
TCAATGGGGTATTGACAACATTTCAGCTCATGCAGTCTCGATTGGACACCCTGGAGCAACAAAGATCAACCCTACAAGAAAACGTACTACCTGACCAATCCACCGCTAATCATGGTAATCCTTTACATGACCCAAATCGCTCCTTGACAGCTAGCGGAATCCAGGTAACGGTCAATGAAAATCTGATCCAAACAGCACAGGAACTTGCAAATTCGCTAGGAGAGGAGGTCAAGTCACAGGTTACCGTTACCGATGCTATCCGTTTAAATTCAAGATTTAATGACAGACCACCGATTTTGAAATTCAGTGTTGGTTCACTTGACCAGAAAGTGCTGTTGCTAAGAAACAAACCCCAATTAAGATTCATACAACAGTATAAACATGTACAGGTTCGCAGCAGTAAATCTAGAATAGAACGTATCTTGGAGACGAACGCACGTGCAGTTTTGCGAAATCTACCTCATGGGCGCTCATTGCGCGTTGACGCCAGTGGACGCATTAAACCACGCGTACAGCAACAGTCAACCCAGGAGCCAATACAGATTGACAGAGGCCAGGCACAGGACGCTGGTATCTAAGATGCACCCCGACCCAAATCTATAAGTCTTGCCCATCTTAACGTATGTGGCTGGACGCCATGCAATAATGATTTACGGATTAATCTAGTGAATGGTCTGAATAGTGATATTATATCGATATGTGAAACGCATCTAGGCGGAAACAATGGATTAAACGTACCAGGTTACACGTGGATTGGTTACAATAGACAAGATATACATGTTAATGCACCGAAACCGTCGGGCGGTGTGGGTCTGTTAGTGAAATCATGGATGTATGAAGAATATGAAATTTCTATCGTGGACAAATCACTGGATGGAATACTGGGCGTTAAATTTGTTCATAAAAGTACAAATTACGATTTCATTGTATTTGCATGTTATTTGCCACCAGAAAACTCAACTCGTGGTCGTGATGCCCAAACGTTTTACGCTCACTTGATGTCGCAAATTTACATAAATAGTGAAAGCGACGGAATATTAATATCAGCAGATTTCAATGCTCGAATAAGTTCAATGTCGGATATAATCGGTGATTTTGACAGTATCCCACCTAGGAACGTGCTGGCTAAGTCGATAAACCAACATGGTCATGATTTGTTTGAATTTTTAAACGATGCTAAATTTTGTGTTTTAAATGGTAGATATCATGATAATAACTGGACATCGATTTCCCGGCGAGGTAGAGCGGTAGTAGATTATATCTGTGTTCCACACGACCAATTCACAAAGTGCATTTCATTTAAAGTTATACCAATGCAAGATATTGTAGATAATTGCGTATTACAAGGGCTACTGGGCGAAAGATCACGATTACCTTATCACTCAGCAATTATAACGGAATTCCACACAGTGTATACAAACAATGAGGGTCATCATTCGTCTGCTAGTCAGGAGGTCAGACGACAAAGGTACAAAGTGAGAACCGTTCCAGGTGATTTCATGGATAGCGATATCGCGAGATTGGCAATTATTGACTGTATCACAAGAATTGAAACTTGCCGAGAAACACAAAACGAGATGGATACCATATATATTATAGCAACCTATGTGAAGCAATAACCGACGAAATGAGCAGAAAATTACCAAAATATGAATCGCGATCGACTAGTAAAAACGCTATAAAACCAAGAAACCGTACTGGAATGACACTCTATCCGATCAGTGGAAATTATTACGTCAACGGGAACGTGATTTTTTAAGATGCAGCGATACTCAGCGAGTCAAAACGGCATTGAGACAATAATACATACATGCACGGGACAATTTCGACAAATCTTTACATCAAGCAGAACGCGCGTATAGAAAGGCAAAAGCGGATGAAACAGAATCTATATCAACAAGTAACCCAAATGAGTTTTGGGATAAGATTAACAAGCTTGGCCCCCGAAGTGATAAAACTATCCCCTGTGAAATTATCGATGATAATGGTAACGTTGTGCGTGACGAAGATGCAGTTCTTGGGAAATGGAAGCGATACTTTGAAAGTTTATACAACGGCACGGACAATAGTAAATTTAATAGTGAACATTATAACCGAGCAAAAATTCACAAAATACTAATAGAAAACAACATTAATGACCCCTTGAACACGCCGAACGTAACCCTCAACGGTAATATCACGTTAAATGAGATAAATGACCTAGTAATGAAAGCTAAATCCCGTTCCGCCTGCGGCTATGATGAAATACCATACTTTGTGCTGAAATGCCCCGCAATTATCGCTACGCTGAAAGAACTGTTTCAACTAATTTTCGACACTGGCATCATTCCCTCTATTTGGAGAAAGTCAATTATTTGTCCTATCCTTAAGGACCCGTTATCTGATCCGCGGATTCCTTTGCACTACCGAAGAGTAAGTCTGCTATGCTGTGTGAGCAAACTTTATACCGGATTCATTAATAAACGATTGACACGGTATATGGACGAAAATGAAATCCTTGAAGACGAGCAGAACGGGTTCCGGCGTAATCGTTCATGCGAAGACCACGTTTTTTCACTTAACGGCATCATACGTAATAATACGACGGTATTTACGGCTTTCATTGACTTGCGTAAATGCTTCGACTTCATCGACATTGACATGCTTCTTTACAAACTGCTACTAAACGGCATTGATGGCAAAAAAAATACGTCAATTAAAAACATTTACCAACATTCGACGGCTAGTGTCCGCGTCAATAACAAGTTAACGGACTGGTTCACGTGCCAGACCGGAGTGAAGCACGGTGATATGGCGTCGCCGACGCTGTTTTCAATATTCGCCAATGACCTCATTAAAGAGGTGAATTACCTTGACATTGGCCTTGAACTAGACGGGAAAAAGTTGTCATTATTATTATATGCCGATGATATTGTTTGTATAGCAAAGACAGAAGATGACCTACAACGCATCCTAGACACGTTACGTGACTGGTGTAGACGTCGGCGCGTGCTCATAAATACAGAATACAGAAGCTACAAATATCTAGGCGTGACATTCCATTGCAGAGGTGACTTTTCAATAAATGCGGAAATTCTAGGAAAAGGCGCCGGAAGAGCCCTTGGCAAGATAATAGTAAAACTACGAGACCTTAAAAAATTCGGGTTAAATACATTCCAAAAATTGTTTGAATCCTGCGTTGTGCCAATTATGGATTACTGTTCGGGCGTTTGGGGTTATAGGAAATACCAAGCAATGGACAACGTACAGCATCGTGCGATCAGATACTATCTGGGCGTACACAGATTTGCGCCCATACTCGCAATTACCGGTGATATTGGCTGGATCCCGACCAACTATAGAAGATGGTTAAACATGTTAAGAATGTGGAATAGACTCGTGCTACTCGATGACAATAGAATCTACAAACAAGTATTCAATATGGACTACATCCGTTGTCAAAATAACTGGTGTAGTTTAGTTAAAGATATTATGACATAAATTGGATTAAATGATCAGTTCACTAGCCGCCAACCAATAAATCTAGAAGAAGCCAAACAATCCATCACTGAACTTCATAAAACTGATTGGCGCTTACAAGTAACTCAGGTTTCCAAATTACGAACGTACATCCAATTTAAGACTGACTTTGAAAAGGAAGAGTATCTTAATCTTAATTTAAAGCGAAATGAGCGGTCTCTTCTCGCACAGCTCAGATGTGGTATTCTGCCACTCCGCATGGAAACCGGGCGGTATGTTGGTGAGGCGCCAGAACAGAGACTCTGTAAACTATGTAACACTGCTTCAGTTGAAGATGAAATGCACTTTGTATTGAAGTGTCCCTTATACCAGGATAAAAGACTATGTTATCTCAGTGAAATTCTCACAAGTGATGAATTTATGAACATGAGAGACTGTGATAAATTTGTTAACCTTGTAAATTATCACCCCAGAAGATTAGAAAAGTATTTAGTTGCCTCATATTTGAAACGTCGGAGCAATTTATTCCATATATAAAGCAATTATAATGTTTATCCATTAATATAAGCCGTTTTTGTTGTGAATGATGACTGTATTTATAAAATCCTATTATAATAAATGTCGATGCCATACCATTTTAATTAAAGCATTGATAAGATACGTTGAACGTTACATGCCTGTTGCTGTTACACTTCATTCATGTTAAGTATATGTATAACACATTAGTATAGTATACATGTGGCGTTTTGTTACTGTTTTATGTTCTGAATTCATCAGTCGCATACTTACAACCCTTGATATTGTTTATTTTCCTGAGGTGTAAATCTTGATCTTTCGGCTCGATTAAGAATACACTTTTATTTAAATATTAGAATAAATATTAGATTGGTTTCATGTTTCATCCTTGTAGATTGAATGTTCGTACAAGGATGAATATTTTGATCACTACATACACTTTGAAGTATGAGTTTTGATTAAAATCAAATTATGTACAAATGTAACTTCATTGAAGTCAGAACTTACATGCCGCTATTATTGGCGCTACATGAAATATTATGGAATGTGATTTAGCAGGAAAATACTAATTTACTTAAATTAATGACAATTTAGCAGGAAAATACAAATTTACTTAACTTACTGACAATTTAGCACATTTATTTTGCCTAATTAGAATGAAGAATATATATTATTTGATTGACGTCTGAATTTGTGATATGACCATATCGATAATTCTTGATATACTGACTATGTTACTGACCATTGAATCGCTTACTGTTTTCATGCTTAATGTTTCATCATGTATTATGTGACTTATAGGCCCGTTTGAGCCGGGTGCATGCCTTTTTGTAATTGTCTGTTGTTATTTCTATATATGTTTGCACATGTCACTTTAATAAAATATTTACTTACTTACTTACTTATATGTATTTTTCTTCTATTTGCCTTTCGTCATCAATTCCATGTCCTAGCTTTCAATATTTTTTGTACATTGGTTTCTCAAGATCTCATTAAAAAGTATGTTTAGACCAAAAATCTATCAATAAACAAATATTCGTGCAATCGCGAGTTCCCATCAACTATTTGCGGCAACCAAGATTTCAGTCAAGTGAGAAAGTGATGTACGTCATCTTATCGTGATAATCTTATATACACATGTGCAGGCAGGTGGTTTCACAGGCACACCAGTAAACAGTCCTAATCCACAATGAGGACATGGTCTCCATTTAGAAGAAAGTTTTTGCTCCTTTATCGCAGATGTGTATTCAAAACGTTAATTGTCTTGCTAATATTATTTATCCGTAATAGGTGAAGGCAAAATCAATATCTGTGTTTCCTGTTTTACAGTTTAATATATAATTTAAACTTTATTTGGAAAATTTAAAAAAGAAATAGATCAGTTGAGGAAGTAAAGAGATTATCAACGGAACAGTTTAATATGAATTCATTAATTAGGTTTCAGATTTTTTTGTTTTTTAAATGATACTTGATTAAGAAACATAAATAAAATAATAGTTTAAGGCATAATGCAGATATGAACTTGTGAACAAGATGGTGTGAAAGGCCCAAAGTCATACACCTGAGATTCATAGAAACTGACCAGCATAAGAACAAATGTTCTGAATAAGTTTCATGAAGAGTGAACTATAAATTTAACTTTCAAGGTTTTACTATAGGCATATTATGATATATTCTCCGACCATGGCGGAAACGTTTTTCAACCAACCGGAACCATTTTCGAACTCTCCAAAGATATAATTGGGACGAATCGTCTTACCGGACCATACTCGAACTTATCCAAGTTATCATTATTACGTATGTTCCGACCCAATTTAATGAAGATCAGACAATAAATTTGGCCTCTACGGTGTTAACAATGTTTTAACATAGCCATATAAAGAATAGAGAGTGAGAGAGAGAGAGAGAGAGAGAGAGAGAGAGAGAGGAGGGAGGGAGGGAGGAGAGAGAGAGAGCGAGAGAGAGATAGAGAGAGCCGATATAGAGAGTGAGGTATGAGGCGGGAGATATATCTCCTCTATCTAGCGATCTATCTGCTCTCTCCTCTCTTCTCTCTCTCTAGTATCTACCTACTCTCCTCTGCTCTCTCTCTCTTCTCTATCTCTCTCTTCTCTCTCTCTCTCTACTCTCTCTCTTCTCTCTCTCTCTCCTCTCTCTCTCTCGCGCGCCTCTCCTCTCCTCGCCGAGAGAGAGAGAGAGAGAGAGATAAGAAAACACAGTTTCCCTTTTGTTAAAGTTTTTATATCCAATATTAATTGCATGTAGAGATTACACTACCAGATATCATATGAGCCAGATACCAGGCAGCTGGCAACTTCGCTCTGCTGATCTTAACAATAAATCTTCAGGTTATCGATGAACATGATTTTAAATCTTAGTTTGTAGAATTTTAAGTTTGGAAAATTAACTCTATTTTTATATTCAGAAATATTGTAGTAGTTTCATTTAAACGCATTTAATGTTCATTACTCTTGAGTATTTGTATCAATAAAATTAATACCAGAAATACAGTTAGAGATAAACGTATACAGTTTTGTTCATTAGATCGGAGTCTGATTTCAATGTGTGTATTGCTTATATTATTTAAAAAATAATTATTATACGTTTATGTTTTTCAATGATAAAACTATTGCTGTAATGTAGGAGTTTTATAAATAATAGCAGTACATTTTCATGCATTTGTGGTACATCTATAATATAATTCTTATAATTCTTACAGTCATGTCGTGTTTTGTATTGATAGATCATTTGGTTTTTTGATCTTTTGATTTTAATGGCTTTTTTTAATTGGGAGCAAAGTTGTGTGTGTGCGTTTTTTACATACATTTTATTCACACACAAAAACTGATCTTTGTCATTTGAATTATGATATAACAGATGATACGGCAATTCACCCACAAAATAGTTGGTATTTGCGAAACATCTCCATTATAAATGGAGGGAATAATTTATTAACTAAACACATTTCGGTCAGCGGGTGCAAAAGAAAAACAATAATAAAGTTCAACAACTAACATGTCAGTAATTTATGTATGATATTTTAAGGCATCACAATTAATAGCTTAAGACAATTTCTTGTTCCGATTTACCGCCAATACAGTGCCAGCATGCAAAGGCTTGATAAATGGCCATTAGAACCGCACCGGAGCTTGTACAAATTTGACTGAAGTAAGAGTGCTAATGAATTCTACCGCCACTTTAAAGCTATACACATCAAATAGTATTCTCTCACTGGACTGTAACATAACATAATAATGCACGGGTTTATACTGCATATTCAAACGATACAACTAAAAATCTGAAGAAGAGTATTGCTATTTTTTGCTTCTACTTCGTATTAAAATATAACGTTAATTTAAGGCTACGGTTACTACTAAAACAACAACTACACCAAAAGGATTTTATCAGTGTTCGATCTAGTACTTTTTTCATTATTATTGTAATGGTTTGTACATATATATTTTAATTGCTTCTTTATAATGATGTTGAAGAACGGTGAATCCTTTCTTAAATTGAAAGGGAAAACTTATTGTTTTATATCAATATTATGTATTGTAAAGTATTTTGCAATTTAAAATGTATGGAAGTATTGTTTTTTTGTCCTTGCTGTGTGTCGATGTTTCGAATATGAATTTTAAATACGTTTCACTATAATAATTATTATGATGATACTTATTATTGTTATGATTACGTACTTATTGTCATTGTGATTGATATTATTATTTTGTTGATGTTGTTATTGTTACTTTTTTTCAACTTCATATATGCTTTATTTGCATGGTATGCCAAATGTGAATATGTTTTAAGGCCGTATGGAAATAAGGAATATGATTGTCACATACATGTATAAAGCAAAAGATGAAACTCGAGACACTATATCAGGAGAAGATTTTTTTTCTTATCCACTTCTGGTTCAACAGAACATCAATTATAAACAATCAGTAAACCATACAATCATAAAAACGCGATTTACCGCCTTGGAAATGTCATTGCAAAGCTTTAAGATGTGTAACCGGATCGTTGGCTAACCGAACCTCATACTTCCCCTTGAAATAATTGCAAACCAAACGCGCTTCTGAACGACCACAATCAAAAGTACCTATTCAGACAGAACATGAACACATGAAAGACAAAACGTGACGCCTAAATAGATGTTACGCTCATAATGTGTATGTACAATGTATCATAATAAAAAATATATCATATGAACACTAAGGTCATACGAAGTATGCTTTTATTTAACATTTTGCATTAATATATAATTTATACGATAAAGAATAACCATGTTCAAAACAGTTAGTTGAAAATGGAATACTATTTGAACGTTTATGTTTTACTGTGTGATAAGTTGGTTCCTTTTTCCTAGTTCCTTATTCCTTATTCACGTGTTACATATTGGTTATAGGGTTTAAAAGAACAATACTGTTAACATTTCTTAAGTAAATCAAAACAATATAACTCGAATACATTTACTTAATCTATAACGTTACATGTTTCTTCTTCGCGCTTGCATAGGATTTCTGGTTTAATCCAGTTCCTTATTCGCGGCTGAATCGAATAAGGAACTGGAATGTTTATACTAAACAAAATATTAAAATGAACCAAAGGGACCAATAAATCAATGAAAATCATTGTAAATTTAGGTCGGGTACCAAAAAACATTAATTGCAGCACATCCCTATTAAGTTTAATTTAATGATAACATAGTGCCTTAATCTTTATTCGGATTGAAACAGGAATAAGGAACTGGTTCCTTATACCTTATTCAAATCAAATAAGGAACTGACATTTTCCTACTAAAAAAATTATTAAAATGAACCAAAGAGACCAATAAATCAATGAAAATCATTTTTAATGTAGGTTGGGTATAAAAAAAGCATTATTTGCAGTACATCTCTAATAAGGTTCCATTAAGGATAACATAGTTCCTTATTCGTATTGAAAAAGGAATAAGGAACTGGTTGACGCATTGAAATCGCTTTGCATCCTTAATCATATTCCCTTGTAACTGTTTAGGTATTAGAACGGAATAGGATAGCTTAATGATGACTGGTATTCAGCTATCGGAAAGTATTCTCTAGAAGTTAGGGTTAGACAAATCTTCAAGAACAGTATTAGACATACACATTTTAAAAATCGTTAAAAAAAACATTAAAAATAGCCAATAATAACGAATATATAGATGTGCTATTCTAAAATGATCCGAGTTTAAGCATCCGAAATTATGGCCTCTGATTTTCATTAATGTATTGATCTATTTGGTTCATTTTAATAGTTTGTTTAGTATGAAATAGCCAGTTCCTTATTCGATTTAAATAGGGATAAGGAACCAGTTCCTTATTCCCTATTCGCATTGAATAAGGAACTGTGTTATTATTAAATAATACTCGGTAGAACCATATTGCATTCAATATATTTAACTTCGAACCTACATAAACCATGCTTTTCATCGACATTTTATTATTCGGTTAATTTTAATTTATGTTTGAGAAAGACAATACCATTTCCTAATTATCCTCTTCACAATACTTATTTTCAGCGTGTATAGTGACATAGAATACAAAAAGAAATGTGACAGAATGCGTCCATATAACATAATCATGCTTAAATAACCCACACTACATCTTAAATATAACATATCCGAAAGTGATTGTCCGAAATACAGGCTTCCGAATAAGGAACTAACTTGACGCCAATTCCTTATTCAGAGGCCATAATTTCGGATATTTAAATTCGAATCATTATACAATAGCATAGCTATATAGTCGTTAGTACTGGCTATTTTTTAATGTAAGATTTTTATTGTATATGTATAATGCAGTTCTTCTCTGTTTTTTTCTGACTCTAACTTCTAGAGAAGACTTTGCGATAGCTGAATACCAGTCATCATTTAGCTATCCCATTCCGTTCTTATACCTAAACAGTTACAAGGGGA